>NC_139156.1:13761402-13803902 GCF_964270905.1 Leucopleurus acutus | reverse complement strand
CATGCAGGATATCTCTAAAGTATACGTGGCAAACATACCATAAGTTCTCGTGCAATATCAGATTACTTAGAAAGGTTTTCATGTAGTGAGAAAACAGCCATGAAAGCTAGCAGGTATGCAGGAAAACTGGTAGGCACTAAAACAGAGCAGGGGATCTAATGTTGTGGCCTAAAAGACATGAAAGAACTTTAGTTACTTTCACTTTCACAGAAATCTGTCTTTCTAGGCAACGTGGCTTTACTATGCAGTCAGTGGTGTACTCCATCCAGAAAGACAGGAGAAAGGCTCGGGAAGAGCTGGCAGAGGGCCAAGAATCACACGGAAATACGGGCAAAACCAGCTATGAAAAGTATGCCAAGCTAGGAAGAGTTGATCCCAACAGCCTAACAAAGCTCTTCCTGACCCTCATTCGGCTGCTCTTCCTACACCTGGAGAACCAGAACTAGAACTAGGTAAACATTACAGGAAGGCAGATTTCAACTTAGTACCAAAAGAAACCTTCCCCTGGAGCTGTCCAAATGTGGAGACTGGTGTTCAGAAACTAATTCATGAAAGGTAAATGATACAAACTCTTAATACTGAAGGGCAGTCAAGCCCTGGATGGTGCAGTAAATGAGATGGTGGTAGCAGCAACTAGTATTTTTTTTTTTTTTTTTTTTGCGGTACACGGGCCTCTCACTGTTGTGGCCTCTCCCGTTGCGGAACACAGGCTCCGGACGCGCAGGCTCAGCGGCCATGGCTCACGGGCCCAGCCGCTCCGCGGCATGTGGGATCTTCCCAGACAGGGGCACGAACCCACGTCCCCTGCATCGGCAGGCGGACTCTCAACCACTGTGCCACCAGGGAAGCCCGCAACTAGTATTTATTGAGCACTTACTATAGTGCCAAGCACTGTGTTCAGCACTTTTTACATGGATTATCTCATTTAATCCTCGAACAGCCTATAAGGTAGGGTCATTTATTCCATTTTTACTAATGAAGGAATTGCTCAGGGCTACAGGGATTCACACCAAATGGTGCCTTTTACTGG
The DNA here is from genome assembly GCF_964270905.1 of Leucopleurus acutus. Classification (NCBI taxonomy): domain Eukaryota; kingdom Metazoa; phylum Chordata; class Mammalia; order Artiodactyla; family Delphinidae; genus Leucopleurus; species Leucopleurus acutus. Next base: position 13,802,872 of record NC_139156.1, on the reverse strand, counting down.
TGAAAACTGCCTCATTCCCTTCCAAATCTGAAATTCTACTCTATGTTCTAAAGTCGTGAACCATTTAACTCAATTTTTTAACAAATATTTAAAGTTTTCTTAGTCTCCATTTTCTGTTCTTTTGAGACTGAGTGAAGAGTTAATACTCTGTTCTCCTGCCATCCAAACTTAAATTAGGTTGATGTAGTAAAGGTAAAAATTGAATGAAAACAACAATAAAGATGATTTCTTTCAAGCTTTGAGTTGCTCATAAGGAAAAATGTAAATTTTTAAAACTATCAAAGGTATTTAGAGGAAGAGAAATGGAAAAGAGAAATGGTAGATGAAAGCAAAGTTTACATGTTACTCTAAAGGTAGGCTGATTTGGTAGGAAGCTGCTTCCATTTCTGCATAATGCAAGAGGTAAAATCCCTACTACCTACCTGGACCAAAACATTTTATAACTCCAACCATAAGAATTCGAACTATTCCCACTGCACAGAGTATGCCAATCCAATATCAATAACTAATTCAAACACATTAACTGGTAACTATGTCAATGGTATAACTCTTGAAGCTGTAACCCAGTGTCAGTTCAAGTGTAAGAATGTCCCATTAATCCTGCATTAGGGAAGGAGAAGGTCCTAAACAGCTACAATCCACACATTCACAGATAAAAAATAGTTCTGTCATAGCATATTGGCCACCAAAGATAGGTTTTATCAACAATATTCCCTTTTGGTTTTCCTCGTTACAGCCAGATACCTGAAATAAACTGGCTATTGAAATTTCACTGTAATGCTGCATTTTTATAGCTGCTTTACCTTCAACAAGAATAAAATGCTTTGTGGTGTAGTTACCAAGTCAACGCTTTATGATGTAATCAAACAACCTGACTAACATGGCATCTGCAGAAGGATGGACAAAGGCCCTGCTTCTAAGGGGGAGGGTCACTCTCCCTGCTAAGGTCTGACCCTTTCCCGTGACTTATTTCCTTCTGATCCTTCTGAGTGTGATCAGATATGTTCTATTTTAGGGGATGAAGTAATAACAGATTTACATCACATAAAAAATAACATAGCAAAAATTAAGAAGATTATTAAAGCTTCTGTGGGAATATAACTTTCCTTGGTGAGAGGGCTATTTCAACCATTCAAACTCCTAAAAATGTATAGTTCTGTAAACCTAGAATTCCTTTTCCATAAATTACCCTAAGGAACTAACCAGACCACTGTAAAAATGTATGTATAAGAATACTTGTCACAGCATTATTGATAATTACTAAAAACCAGAAATAATCCATCTATCACTGAAGAATTGTTTAAATAAATTACGGTACTATCATATAATAGAATACTATGGGCAACACTAAAAACTGATATACATATCTCTACTGACATGCAAAGATGACTATAATATACTGTTTACTGAAAAGAGTAGGCTATAAAACTGAATGCAAAGCATGACTGTATTTTTTGTTGATACATATATTTCACAGATAAAAGATCAGGAAAAAAAGACTATAAAATACTAATGTTGGCTTTTCTCAAAGAGTGAAGATAACAAATTTGCTCTCTTTTAACTGTTCTGTATAGTAAAATTTTTTATAACAAGTACAAACTGTGTTTTATATATATATATAAATAATATACTTATGAAACAATAACGCTCAATCCATTTCTTTAAAAATCACAGTAATGCCAGAGCACTTTTTGGGCAAATAGGAAGACAATTCTTCCTTTCTTGGACACCCAATGCATCAGCAACTAAACACAGGGTACATGTCTACCCACATAATCCCAAAGCACAGCTGTATGTGTTAGAACAATTCCACTGAAATGCTCACATACTTTTCTGAAATTCCTCCAGTTTTTTAACCGCTTCATCTCGTTCTTGCCTAATTTTGTCACACTGAAATGAGAAAAAAGCAGAAATGTTAACTTTATATCATAAGTTTGGAAAGACAAGAAAGAGCAAACATAAACAATTTTATGAAAACAAAAAATAAAAATCTTAAAAAAGCATTAATGATATATCCAGAAAAGACAAAAACTCTAATTCAAAAAGATACATGCACCCCCAATGTTCATAGCAGCACTATGTACAATAGCTAAGACATGGAAGCAACCTAAGTGTCCATCAACAGATGAATGGATATAGAAGATATGTGATATGTATACCATGGAATATCATTCAGCCATAAAAAAGAAATAGTGCCATTTGCAGCAATATGGATGGACCTAGGGATTCCTATACCAAGTGAAGTAAGTCAGACAGAGATAAATATATGATATCACTTATATGTGGAATCTAAAAAATAATACAAATGAACTTATTTACAAAACAGAAACAGACACACAGACATAGAAAACAAACTTACGGTTACCAAAAGGGAGAGGGCGGAGATAAATTAGGAGTACGGGATTAACAGATACATATCACTATATATAAAATAGATAAACAACAAGGATTTACTGTATAGCGCAGGGAACTATATTCAACATCTTGTAATAACCTAATGGAAAAGAATACACACACACATACAACAGAATCACTCTGCTCTACACATAAAATTAACACAATTTGTAAATCAACTATAGTTCAATAAAAAAGAAGAAAAATAGAATAATTTTAAAAAGAAAAAAAATATACGAAGGGAAAAAAGGCATGAATGGCCACATGGTATTTGTTACTGCTCACCAGCATGATATTTGTACCACTTGTATCTGGCCAATTTTCTCAGACCTTCTAAGATAATGAGTCACCTTCCAGGCTCATTATCTCTTCAGTAACAGACCAATTTAACATCCTTGAGTTAAAATGTATTCATTCTTTAAGAGAATATTTGTGCCTCTTTTTAAGTAGGTATTTTGCTGACACAGTAAAAACCCCACTCATCCGCAGGTCAGATTGCTGAAACTGCCCAGTTTCAATTATCCAGAACCCTGGGGGCACACTGGAAGTGACCACTGCCTGGAGGCAAACTGCTGCCCAAGTCCCATGCACTCTCTCACTCAAGAAAAAACCATCCATGTATCCTTAGAATTCTGAATAGAAGAAGGTAGCAAATTAAAAGGAGGGAAGGCAAAAATAACTTATTAAAGCATGAGGATCTTTTAGGGTATCAGGTACAGAAACAAGTATCTAAACTGGCTCTGTAGACATTAATGAATTTTTTTAAAACCTAACATTCATTATGAGAACTGAATTCAATTCACCCCGATTTTCACAAAATAGGAAGTAAAACACATTTTAGGAAGATTTTCATCAAAAATATCTAAAACTTTAAAAAGTGATTTTAGCTATTAGAATGATAATTAAAATTTTAATTGTGTGGGAATACTATTATACTAAGAGGACCATATGAACAAAGTTATATTTTAATCCTACCATGTCAGAAAAACACATCTGGGATATGTTTTTTGGGGTTTCACACCTTTGGATATTTTTATTTTCAAATGTCAATGGCTAAAAAATTATGATGCCACTGATAATTGGGAAAACCCAAATTAAAATAGTAAGATATTCTCATCTAATAGACTGGCAAAAACTGGAGAAGTCTGGGATCAGATGTAGGATACTCTCACATACTGCAGATGAAATGTCAACTAGCATAACTACTTTTGGAAATAAACTAACAAAATTGGACTTGTACATACCCTATGACTCAGCAATTCTACTTCTAGATTCTAGAATCTCTAGCAATGTGTACAAAATGATCTATACAAACATGTTCTGCATTTATAATAACAATAAATCATGGTATATCCATATAATACACTATAAATGAAAATGAATGAAGTTAAATGTATCAACATAGATAAACCTCAGAAACCATAATGTTGAGTAAAAGGAATTATAGAATATATATCAAATGATACCTTAAGCACACAAAAACACTTTATATATTTATATTGTATCTGTATATTTCCCAATACATATGGTATATATAAAAACATAAAAACATGAACTAGAAGGATACACACAAAATACATAACAGTAGCTGCCTCTTAAAAGATAGGGAGGGGAAGGGGTCTAGGGCTGGGTGACACAAAGGACCTTCAATTTTATCTGTAGCATTCTTTTTTCTTTTTAAGTTTCAAAAAAAATAAGCTAATTCTGTGAGGTGTGTATTTGTTATATTATTCTCTGCCCTTTTCTATGCTTTTAAAATATTTTTAAAATAAAAAAATTAAGAAAGCAGTTCAGTTTTGTACGTCAGTCTCTCAGGAACTGAAACTTTCTGGAAGTTTTAGTTTTAAAAACCTATCTCTGTTCATTTGGGTAAATCCATTCTGGCTAGAGTACACGGTGTTAAACTAGCAAAGCTATTTACTAAATCCTGACCTAGACCCTCCAGAAGAGGGGTCAGGCAGGACCATTTTCTAAAGGAAAAGCCATATCCTTTCATTAAAGTTTTCTTGTGTCAATTTAACTTCTGTAAAAAAGTAATTCTAATACAGTTTCTAGTCCCAACTTCACATGTAAATTGTATTTATTGTCTTTTGGTGTTTAAAATTCTAAACACTCTATAGAGTCCTGGATTCTCAAATACGTTTATGAGATCCTTCCCCCACCAGATAGTGTAACACCTAACTTCATGAGCGTGCTAGCCAGCTGTTTCAGGAACGCTCCTCTCATTTTCTAGAATGTAGTACCTGTTCCCCTTGTACTTCCCCACCACCCTGCCAGTCTGCCCACCCATGGCCCATGCTCTTCGCTCATAAGGCCCAGGTAGACATGCTTTGGTTAATAACGGGTCTCAACATCACAGTCTTATCCCAACATTCAAGTAACAAGTTTCTACAGTCCAGCTATGTGCTTTCACACTAACTCTATAGTCATCACCAGCAGATTCAGAAGCAGTCTCCCAACACCAGCTGTGTTCTATCAGAGGTCTTCATGTTGCTGTGCTTTCTATTTTCTGCAACCATATTATGATAGAACTGGCAGCCACAGAATTTACCATCTGCTATGGATACTGAAAGGGGTGTGTATTGTGGGGGCGGGGATTTACACATGCTGCAAAAGCAACTTATTTATTCCAACCAGAGCTGAGCAAAATATGAAGGACGTACCCGTTTACTAAGCAGAAATCCAAACATCTCCTTATTTCATCATTTTAGATGAACCCAGAAAAATATCTTGTAACCTTTCTCTCGATCTACCAACAGAGAGAAAGTAGCAAAGATTCCGGGCCTTTTTGGAAGAACGTTGTTTCTTTACATCCCACAGAAGCCCCTCACCCATCCTACCCCTTCCTCTCTCCTGCTCACGCAGCTGCATCATTTGTAGAAACTGCTTCTTTTTGTGTGAGAATTGCTCGTGAAGACTCTGCAATAGCAACAGATGTTCTTGGGCCCACGTCCCTTAATTACGATGCTCAATGATTCTCTGTAGCTCAAGGCTGGGGTAGAACCCAGCAGCACGAGTGCTGGCTGGTTTAAGCAAGTTGGATCACATTACATCAATTCTAGAGTCTCTATTTTGGCTCTTCATGAAGTGGTGAATTGGCGGGAGGTTAGCCTTGCTGCTTTTGAAAGCTCTTCATATTAGAAGCCCTGGCTGTTTTCCAGAACTCTTCCTTGAGGCTCATCCAGGCAGATACCTGGCTTCTGAAACTAAACCAGCATCTCAAAGCACTGGCAGACTGATTTGTGAAAGAAAGTCTTTCCAGTGTGTATTGGTATTCCCCTCTCCCCGACCGAAATGGGCAGCTCTGTTCTTTCTGCCTCGCATATCATCCAACTGCTGTTTGTACTAAAATGTCTGCTTCACGGGGCTCAGCAGAAGTACAGATAACTGTAGGTACTAAGATATCTTTATATTTTGCTGTGTGTATATTTTATGCAAGAAAACCCCCAATATTCTGAATTGTGTCTAACTTCCACTAACATAAACATTCATTTTTATCTCCATGACACACAAATGCAACAAAGAGTTGCCAGCCTACAGAAAGGCCAGTGTGGGGCCCAAGAAGTACACACATGCACTGCATACACAGGACAGCAACAGAGTAGGCAATCTACACAAAGACAACTACCGTACAGTTGACTGAATTAGACTTCTAAGCAGGCATCTACTGTAATCACTGAATGCCTTTATTTCCTTCCTCCAAGTATTGAACAAATTATTCATACAGGTGCTATGTTAAGCAGAGAAAATACAGTGGGGAACATAACAGGCAATGTGCTCTCACAAAAGTTATGATCAACCAAGAAAGATCAACAGTGAAACAAGCAATTTATAAGAACACTTGCCATAATGAGAGAAGTACTGCACTACAGGAACATACAGCAGAGGCTACAACATTAAGTCTGAAAAGGTCTCAACTCCACATCATTTTTTACTTATTTGTCTTGAACTTCATTCCTTTTATGTCCAGTTACAATATTTAAAAGTTTAAACAGGCAAAGCATCAGAATTGTCCATATTTACCTGTTTTAGAATATTTGGTGATGCAGTTCGAGGACCATCAAATCATTTTTAGTAAAACTCAACAATTCTATTGTTCTACCTATGTAAGTTTGGCTAGAACTCAGCTGTGCTTATCCTTAAAGAACACAATAAATTAAATCATTCCCACTAGGATGGAATTCTTTTCACTCTCTTTCGGTAGTGTTCTTTCTTCCAATTCAAAGTTCTTTCCCTCCAATTTTCACAGGCAATAAAGTAGTAGCTGTCCCCTAAAGCTGTCTTACAGCATTCTCCAAATTCTAGGTATTGTGTGTTAGATGGAAACACATGTCATCAGAACAGAGATCCTTGCTCTTTGTTTCTGGATAGATTGCTGTTAATAAGAGACTCATTTTCACTTTCAAACTGCTAAGTAATTACTTTTTCTCTGGCACAACCACTTGCCACTCTGCTCTAAAGAAACTGCATGTATGTGAATGTATTATGCATGAACAGTTAGCATAATGGATGCATATCTTGCTCTTTAAAGTGGCTTCTTTACTGATTTTTTTTTAAATAAAATACTTTGGGACCTTCACCTCTGAAATTTACAAAAGATGAAGAAATTTTAACAATAGACAACTGAGCCAAGATGCAAACAGTATCATCTATCTTGCTTCTTGAAACCTAAGTCTTGGAAAGTGTCTGTCTCATTCCCTTTTCATTCATTGTTCCTGGCAAGCTGACAGAACCGCCTGATGCAGTGTTACAGTAGCTCACCCAAACGACTTCTAATCAGCCACTTAAACATTTATTCATTTCAAAACTCGATCTCGGAACATAGAATTAAACATAAATACTTACTGTTCAAAGGCAGACATTCTTCTATTCTACAGATTTCCTTCTTTTTATGCACACTCCACATTGCCCCCACCACTCTGAGAAATGTGAAAGCTATTCCATTAAAAGCTCAAAAAAGCTTTGCCCCCCCATATAGGAAAAAAACCACAAACAGCTATGACAAAGATCCTGAATGAGTCATAAGAGAATGCCCTTCAATTGTAGAAGCATGACTAACACATTTAAATATGATGATTGCTTCACAAGCAGAGTAAAACTTCATTTGGTTGACTTCAAAATATACAAGTCCTCTATTTTTTTTTACCCCAAAAATAATTTGGAAGGGTTGTTGACTTCAATGTGATAGGCCTTCTCACTTTTTAACATATTGTTGATAATGCTATTTAGAAACTGGGCAAAAAATAAGTAGCACCCTTTCCATAATCTCCACCTATCTTGATGTCTAAAAAAAACAAAACTGAAGCTTTTACACTTTAATCCAACCCAGATATCTTACATGTACCCTATATAATATTTTGATAATGAATTTTGGTTGATAAAATGTGGTAAGTGCATAAGAAATATACAGATGTTTCATTACAAAGAGGCGACAATTCTGCTTGTGAGAGAAAGAAGACTTTGAAAAAAAGTAAGCCACATTTAATCCAAGCATTAAGAGATAAGAGTTAGTCACATGGAATTGAGTAGGAACCTTGTCTTTTTGTTCTTTTCCCATCCCACCCCTAAACTCTAAGCATTCACTTATATGTACAATTTATCACAGTTATTTGTCAACTTGCCTGCATCCCTCATTAGAGTAGTTTTATTCTAGAGTGGGACCTTCGTACATCTTTCTTTATATCCCAGTACTCAGAAGGCATTCAGCAAAAAGTTTTCCTTATCAACTCAGATCCTGATTCCATCCTCAAAGACATTGATAAAAACCACAAAATGATCAGCGTTATATTGTTCTTAAAAAGGGAGAACTGCAAAGGAAAAGATCATTAAAACACTGGCCCACTCTCCCAAATCTCCTACTCTTACCCTTGGAATGCATTATGTCAGAATCTATACACATGTGCGCGCGCGCATACAAACACACACACAGAGGCACACGCACGCGAGAATTTTTCTGATGTAAGACTGATTTGATATTTAACTTTCAGTTTTTAAATACAAACCAATAGATGATGAAGACAAACGATCTAGAAAAGTATTGAGTCTGATAATTTGCTGTGGAAAATTCATGGGCTAACAATAAAAAATTAAGAATAAAACCAAGACCTTTGGGGAAAAAGTCAATTAGATCCCCTAGGTTTACCTGCTTCAAAATGAGTATTTTTGGTTAGAATACCCTGTCTGAATCTAGACTCTGTTAAGCCCTGAGGTCCTGTTTTCTGTGAAACAGAGCTGGCACAGGGTTGTTTGGAGCATCAGATAAGGGAGATAAGGGAATGTACATGACACAGTAGCTGCTTAAAAAAACAGTCTCTTAAGCAACCGCCTGTTCTGAGGAAATTCATGTCCTACCACTTGTCTCAACAGAGGAGATTCTAAACAGGGCATAAAAAGATCTACCCAAAGGAATCACACCCACTGTCTCTTCCCATTGATAAGGTTCATGACCTGACAACAAAGATGTTTAGACTTAATGTGGACACACAGAAGGAAAAAACTTGCCATTTATTTTTCTGGTCGCTTACACTTCTGCAAAATTTCCCCACATCAAATTAACTATGGCAAAAGACTCTTACTTTAGATTCCTATCCTTGACTGATTTAACTGAACTTGTGTGGGGTCACGAGGTAAGAATGGCCATGAATATTTGCTGATGGGGACTGGACAAAGCTCACACAGCCAGGCACAGAGAATGCTTTGCCAGAGAAAATGGTGTTCTCCATTTACCACCTCCAGAACTAAAGCTGCTTTTACTCATTCTGTGCTGTATTAAAAAGGCTTTTATTATACGCTTCCCTCCTTTGTAATACAGCCCCCAATTCGGGGAAAAATCTGCAGTAATAAGCCTACTAGTCTTTTAACACAAGATAAACAGAGTGCGGTAAACTTAAAACCATCCTATTTTGTTTTACCCAACCACACAGCATTCCATATTGCTTTCATTTCTTTTCTTCCCATTTCTGTTAATAGTTATCTTTAAAGAATAAGTACAGAAGCACGTCAATACAGATGTTACAAAAGTATCAGGACATACTCTGTGTAGAGAAACATGTAAACAGGTAATGGGCTAAGGTAATTTTTAATCCTTGTTTTGCCAAATGCATCTTACCTACAATTCACTTGTATAACAGATGGTTCACATAAAAACTCACTGCAGAAAGTGGCTCGCAGTTAAACAACCATCATCATCACTAATAACGGATGTTTATAGAACATCTACTATCTTTAGGGCAATGCTAGGTCTACAAGTAAGCAAGGATTAAAGAAGGATAAGAGAAAACAAAAAATTTACTTTTTCCTCTTATGTTATTCACATTCTTCTATATCCTTCTTTCTTCATCAAATGAAGACACTTGTTTGCTTTCCCTCCTCCTATCTTCCAGGTTAAACCAAGGAGTTCTCCTGAATTAACCCTTCCAACTTGTTTTGCTCTTCCCCCCTTGGACCAGGAACATATATGGAAGAGACTCAATTGACTGATAACGTCTTGGCTCCTTCTCCTAGAGCTGGAAGATGGCTGGGTATCTTACGGAAAAAGACTCAAGCTATCTGGCATAAGCTTCACCCATTAGCTTTGCTTTAAAATTATGGGACAACAGGGACCCAAGATCTAAGCATATACTCCCCACCTGTTGGCATCCTCGGGACATCTGTGATTTTGTGTGGTTATGTTAGAATTAGAAATCTTGTCAAACTGTATTATGTGACCTCCTTACCATATTAGAGACGCATGTACCAGCCACCTTCTATCACAGATATTCTCATCACCCCACCCACCATTCCCTGAATTGCCTAGTGAAAGGAAGGGAAGATACTTAAAATTTCAAATATAAATAAATTTTTAAATAAAAATTTTATTTCAAAAATAATATTTACAAATAATATTTACAAATGAGCAAAGGAGCATGAAACGTGGGTGAAAAATAACGATCTAAAAATCTATTATAATGTGCTTTGAACTAGAGGACTTATCATTAATACCACCACACCAACATCTATATAGGTGGCAAATTAATACAAGTAAAAAAGTTAAATATGATTTTTAAGAGTTCAATAAATACCCACAAACGTGCCACAAGTTTTACAAATATTTAGCTCACTGCCAATTTTCATTACAGCTCTTACTCTGAAATTTTAAAGACAAGGTTGCATAATGATGTGTACCTTCTTTCATAACCACGAAGGACCTGTCTTATTAATTTTCCACCATGGATGTTATGCTTTGAAATATCTGGTCTATCAAACAAATTTCTAAAAATAGAAATTTAAAATTTTTAAAATAAGTTTCATTTATATCTAAATAACAATAATGGACAGTTCCCCCTCTCTCTCCTTTTCATTTTCTACTCAGTCCCTCTACTTTCTTTAGCCTTCCCTTCTGTATGTCCCTTCCCTAAACTTATAGGGAAAAAAAGATATATGTTAAAAAAACACTCATGGGGCTTCTCCCTGGTGGCGCAGTGGTTGAGAGTCCGCCTGCTGATGCTAGGTGACACGGGTTCGTGCCCCAGTCTGGGAGGATCCCACATGCCGCGGAGCGGCTGGGCCCGTGAGCCATGGCCGCTGAGCCTGCGCGTCCGTCCGGAGCCTGTGCTCCACAACAGGAGAGGCCACAGCAGTGAGAGGCCCGCGTACAGCAAAACAAAACAAAACAAAACAAAACACTCATGAATCTTAAATGGATATGTCCAGAGACATAAAGGTAAGTAGAATTTAATTATTTAACCGTTAAAAAATAAAACTGCCAGAGCCCAGGAAAATATTCACCACGCTTCACCATCTTCACATTGGTTGTTTTTCAACTTCCAACAGATTATTCATACACTTAGAGGAAGCAAACATACAAAGGGTTTAGGAAAGCATCTGAGCTAAACACCAATGACTAATTCCAAAGAGTTCTCTCCAGATCTAATATGTCTCAACCCAAAAGGTAAATGTCTCAGGCCTTCAATTCCATCACTAGAATCCCAAATCTGACTGCTGGAAAAAGTACAATTCTTGGGGGCTTGAGTTGCTTGGCTTGGTGCCTTGCTGCACATTTAGCCGTGTAGTTAATCTCCCAGAGCAGCGCCCACTGTGGCATGCCTGCTATTCTTTACCATCTGGAGCCTGGAGTTGATATTAGCCTGAACCACACATGCAGGAGAAAAGAAATTAAAAAAAACACTCTCATTCGCATTTAACTGAAACTGGTGGCAGAACAATGCACCATGCTGTCTAGGCTTTTACACAAGTAAGAGAGGAAAGAAAGGGTAAAGTACAAACCTTCTCCTTTGTCTTCTGGTTCTCTGCTCTGAGGTCTTCATATTCACCTATTGCTAAAAGAAAAAAAGGAAAGCAATGTTATAATGCTATCAAAAGTTTACTATGGGAAAACCTGGGAACCCAACTAACCCCTATTGTCTATTTACAAGGTTCTGGGTGGGGTGGAGAAGAGGCCACAGAAGAAGGGCTCCTGCTTTTAAGAATAAGGAATAAGAAGAGACCAGAGCAGATGTGAGCCCACGGAGCCGAATTTCAGTTCTCCTGGGTTATTAGGAAGACCTATGAGCCATAAGTGCCTATGACAAGTCACTTCTCATCTTTGATGTTCAGCACTTGTGACAGGTTGGTGTCCCTGAAGTTCCTTCCAGCAAGATTAGTCTGTGGTGCTATAATCACAGGTTTATTTAAGATTAGCCTCCAGAAAATAAACTCAATGTCACATATCTTCTTTATCCACAGGGGAAAGTTTCTGCTATGAGCATTCAGCTAAGAACTATTTTCAGGCACTGCAAGATCATCAACCACCAAGCCATGACCAGATCCCAGCCAGATTCATTTCACTAAATTAGAAAAATATGTGAATTATCTGGAACTATTTCCAGCTATGTGGGAAAAGCAGCAGTTTTCTACTTAAAATCCTCCACTGCCAGAAAAGCAAACTGAACTCCCACATTCATCTCTTAGCCAAAGCACCATTTTTAGATAGCCTCACAGTTGAGAATGTGCCATTTAGAGCATATGGTGGGAAGAAAGAGACTGATTTAGGACTATTGATGGAGCAGAATGTCTAAGGTGGACCCAGCAGAACCACTGCCCACTCCCAGACCAGCATTTTGACTGGCACCAGACAGCCAGACAATAATCAAGTTTGGATTTTTATACTTTTACTTTAAAAAAATTTCATTGGGATTTATCTACAAAAAGCTAAGTTTTTCTTTAAAAACAAAAAAAAGACAAACAGAGCTTCCTATTTCTATGAAGAACCTGAAGATATCAATTAAAAATCTGAAACCAGTGGTTTCAAGAACATTCCATATAATCTGGTCATTAATTCCAAAGTGTATGATTCTAACCACTGGAGCAGAGAATACCGCCAAAACAATTCAGATGGTAAAGTATATGCTGTTCCTTTCAACAGGGATCTGAAGGGTTTAGAATAGTTACTATGATGACCGGACCGAAATCTTAAAATCCAATTCAAATAAACAAATATTTATGAGACTATACCATCAATGGCCCGAAGTTTTATCAGCACTTCATAACCATCTAAATAAGAATTAATGGACATTTTATTGAAGCCACACTCAAAAAAGAATCTTTTTTTTGAAAAAAATTTTCTAATCTTTGAAAATTAGGTAGCCCATAAGATAGCTAAATGTACACATGTAAAGATACAGCCCTTTAAAAAATCATTACAGTTTCAACAGAAAAGATTTGACTGATCACAGAATGAAGCCCTCTGCACACCAGCTCCTTATCAGCCTCCATCAGACAAACCCCAACCAATGAGTATGAAATATATTGTCCTCGGTTCTGAAAATTCAATAAAATGTCCCTCCCCTTCCTTTTTCTAACAAAAAGAAACATGAACTAAGAGATTCTAAAAATACGCACTTACATCATTAGGTAGTCTATGGTCATGGTCCCAAATCTTATTACTACATCTAATATTGTTTCAAAAAATAAATACTTTATTGAGAGACTTTGCTTTCGTTTACTTGACATTTAAAAGTATCTTTAGATAAAGTTGAAAAATCAAAATTGATTTACCACTCTATTCCTGATGACCTACTTTACAGACATACAGAAAAAAAAAAGACAGTAAGAAATTTTTTTTTTCTATTTAAAGCACCAGATAATGGCTATGAAGGCCTTTTTAAAAATACCGACACTGTTCTTCCATTATAATGCCAACAGAATCCAGGCGAAACACTATAGACTCCCAATTACTGGGTCTTTATGAAAAGCATTAATCATGAATCTTTACCTATCATATCTTAATGGAAACCACAGAAAATATGCTTTCCGTGACTGTAAGCAACTTAAAAAAAAAAAAAAAATGAAGCCAAGTACAGGGAAAGGAGAGGAAAAGTATGGGAAGAATTCAACCATTTGGTAGTGGGAAGGGGCAGTTGGGGAACTGGGCATAAACGAAAAATATTTACTTATATTTTTATTTCTTTGAATTTAAAAAAACCAAGATTACTGCCCTAAACAATATTCACATATATCATAGTGAAAACGTGTAACCGCATCTTTAGCAAAACTGGTAAAAACTATAATGACCTATGTTATTCAGCTACTTCTCTTTTGGCAATGCCAAAGGGTCACAGAGAAAGCCTTATCGTTTTACAGCTGGCTCACAGTTTCAAAACTTTTTAACATAAGCTGTGAAACTCAAGCGATTTAATGAGAGAGATCCTCCAAATTTTGAATTAATAAAAAAAGAAGAAATGATTTTGACCAATTCTCTGTCATGTGAAAGACATCTGCAGCTTGGGAAGACTTCATCCCTTGCATTTACAGATACAGCATAGTTCACTATACTGTAAAGTCACACAGCACAGCAATTTAAAAGTGCAGTCCAAGCACTTAACTTAGTCAGGTACCTTGGGCAAACTGGTTACTCTCTGCGTCTCAGATTCCTCATCTGGAAAATAGGAATAATAACTGTACATCTCTCATAGTGTTCTTATTAAGAGTAGGTGAGCTAACATGCAACAAGAGTGCTTAGGCATATTAAATGCTGAATGCATGTTAAACAAAGGTTATCATTACTGATACAGCAAGAGATCAGGCTGCTCCCTAATGCCTTCAGTCTCAGGCTTACTTCGGTGATACATGGCCTGAAAGATGGCAGAGCAGAAATCTCTGAAATCCTAAGTACTACTACCTTCCACCAAAGAAAAGGAGGAGAGAGGGGGTTAAAGATCAACTGTAGTTTGTTGTAGTAAAAAAAGAAGGTGGCAAAGAAGTGGAAGCATGTCTGAAGCTGTACTTTTCAATCCTGGCTGCACATTAGAATCACCAGGGGAGCTTTTAAATCCTACAGCTCTCTAGCCTCCTCTCCACTCACCCCCAACCCAAGATTCTCATTTAACTAGGTGGACCTTGGACATCCGTATTTCTTTAAGAGGTAAGCACCCCAGGTGATTTTAATGTGCAACCAAAGAGGGGACTCACTACATAGGAGTATAGAATGGAAGAAAAAGGAAAATGTGGAGAAAACAAGGAGAATAGCAGGCAAAGCATGTGCTTCAAGAATCATGCTGGTTCTATATTCTAACCCACTAATGCCAAGAAAGAGAATTTTCTTTACAAGCTGCAAACCATGACACAGCCACCCCAGGAAGCAGCTGAGTAGACTTAGTTGTTTGAGAAACATGACAACTAAAGTTCAGAATTACAGGCCAATAACACCTCTGGCTAGGGTGAGCAACAATCAACTTGCCTGGGCCTTCTGCAGTTTCAGCATTTTAGAGTCCAGTGCCCCTGAAAACCTCTCAGACCCAGGAAGCTTAACCACCCTATCCTAGCATTAGCTCCAGATCAGTATTTCCAACCAACACTGTCTAGACCTGCACTGTCAAATATGGTAGCCACTAGCCACATGTGGCTACTTACATTTACATTAATTAAAATTAAATAAAATTTAAAATTCAGCTCTTCACCTGCTCTCACCACATTTCAAGTGCTCAATAGCTACATGTGGCTAGTGGCCACAGAACACTTCCATCGCAGCTGAAAGTTGTACTGAACAGTACAGTTCTGGACATCTCTGTCCACATACCTTACAAGTACCTCAAACTCAACATGTTAGAAAGTGAACTCATCAATTCCATTTCACCCAAACCTCTTACTTCCTGTATACAGGACCATCATCTACCTAGTTCTCAAGCTAGTACCTCAGGATCACCCTTGATTCCCCACTTTCCCCCACCACCAAAGGATCATCAACTGCTCAGATCTCAAAATGTCTCTCCAATCTGCCCTTCCTCTATCACCAGTATCTCTGCCCTATTTCTGACCCTCAATAATAGCAAAACCCTCTCATCTAGCCTCTAGCTGCCCTCTATGCCAAGTTCATTCTTTACAAGGTAGACACTAGTTAGCACTGTAACAAAGAAACCTGCTTATTTCATTCTCTTGTTTAAAAACCACCAAAGATGTTAGCTTCACAACCTGGGAACCCCACTCTCCTCTCCTCTCCCCAATCAGAGACCACACTCACTCCATCATACCCAAAGTCCCAATGCTTCCCTAAACCCTCTAAGGCCTTTCATACCCAAGTGTCTTTACAAATATTTTCCCTTCTGCCTGCAAGGTCTTCCCTTCCGCATCTTCCCTACCTCCTCCTTTTCAATGCAGTTCAACTGTCATTTCTTCTAAGAAACTCTCCCCATATAACGGGGGCAAAAATCAGCATTTATATTTCTAATATACTACCAAAGTATACTGTTCATAGATCTCTACTGGAGCATCTACATGCAACATTATAAGTTGTCTGAACACAGGTCTGTTTTCTTGTCTTTTCTCCCACTCAATTCCTTGCTATATACCTTACACTCAGCAGAATACAAAGCACAGAGTCTATGCCTATGTTGAATGAAATGAGTGGTTCATATAAATCTGTGATGTAGAGCAATTAAGCCAAATATTAACATCTCCCCTTTAAAAGTGAAGACACAAATGCATAGAAAAGTCAAATCCCACAGTAAGGAATGGTGGAAGCAGAACCAGTCTACTGATCCTAAAGGTCATCCATGTAAAAAACATTTATGAGCACTACTCTGTGCAGTGTGCTAAAGCACTAGACCAGAAATAACCCTCTAGGTTGAAGACTATGTCTTTATGCATCCAGATGCCCTCTTCTAGCACAATGCCTGACATATTGTAGGCACTTAATAAATGTGTGTTAAATTCAGGAAGGAGGAAGAATGGATCTAGGTCTTCACATGAACAAATCATGAAAGAGCACATACTTTCCTCCCCATATTAAAAGGGCCTCTTAAATCATAGGTTACAACAAGATACTTAATAAAAATGAAGCTTTAAATAGCCATCAAATGTAACCAGAAAAACACTGCCTCATGAGATCTTCTAATGTATATTCTCATCCACTGAGTTTACATCTTTGAGGCTCATGGAGCCTTGAAACATCTCTTACTAATGGGGTATGAGGACATAAGTCATAACAGATAATGTTCAATTAGGACATTATTCACTTCTGCACACATCCCAGTAGGTTCTGCTCTTAAAGCCAGGATAGAAAGAGAAGTTGTTTATACCTCAGTTGTTAATTAAAGCATTAGAAAAGCCAGGGAAACACTGCTGGAAAACCTGATCAAAAAACAAAGGTGAGAGATTTCATCTAAAAGAAATTATAGCAAACCTGAAATTCACTCTTCACCTGAGAGAACACACAGTACAGTGTTAATGATTTAATGATGCTTAAGAAGTAATCTCAACAAACTATATTAATGACTTCAAGTTAACCACCAGAAAGGAAGGAAACTGAGAACTTTAAAATACGTATATAAGTCTGGTTTCTGGTCTGGCATGTAAGGAGCTTGTAAGCCGACACTCTGGTCCTCACAACAACAAAAAAAGCTGAACACACTGAAAATCAACAACTCTTCTTGGATCCATGACAGAACTGAAGTCACAGGGCAAATCACTACTCCAAAAATTAGAGATACACTCAGACAGATACAGAGGATCACAACTTACTGGAGCAGAAGCCAAGGTGCAGAAACACCCTCATGTGCCAAGATAGGAAAAAAAATCTAAACTGTAACTAACAAATTGCTAGAGGCTCAGTTCCAACAAGTTTGAGAGTTAAAAACTCTAGGCATGGGCGGATCTTAAGAAGCCCCAACACTTTTTTGAGTTTTAACTCCAGGAGTACTACCAGGTCCTCACAGTGAATACTAAGAAAATTTCCCTACTGTTTCTGGCAGGGGAGGGGAAAAGTAGCCATCACGAAATGTGCCCAGAGCATTCTGTTCTTTATAACAAAACCTTCCCTCAAGAGAAATTATTTTATTAGAGCCTAACAGATTAAAGGGAAGGTAAAAACCAACTCCAGCACCTGTAGCCTTCTTGTCTCACGGACAGGGAAAACTGGAACCGAGAAGCACTTGTGAAAGTCACAGCTCTGGGGCACAGGCTCACTTAAAAACAGAGACCCTATCACAGGACTATTCCCTTTCCCCATACCCTACCACTACATGAATGTTTATAGCAGTTTTATTCCTAACTGCCAAAACTTGGAAGCAACTGTGATGTTCACCAACAAGTGAATGGATAAACTAACAATGGTACATCTATACAATGGAGTATTATTCAGAGAAAGAGAAACAAACGAGCTGTCAAGCACAAAAGACATGCAGGAAGCCCAAATGCATATTGCTACATGCAAGAAGCCAATCTAAAAATGCTATACTCTGTACAGTTATAACTATATAACATTATGGAAAAAGCAAAACTACGGAGCCAGTAAAAAGATCACTAGTTGCCAGGAGTTCCAGGGTAAGGTGAGAGGGATGAACAGGTAGAACAGAGGAAATTTTTGGAGCAGTGAAATTATTCTGTTTGATAATGTAATGATGGGTACATGTCATACATCTGTCAAAACCCATGGAATGTACAACATAAAGAATAAACCCTGGGGCTTCCCTGGTGGCTCAGTGGTTGAGAATCCGCCTACCGATGCAGGGGACACGGGTTCGTGCCCCGGTCCAGGAAGATCCCACATGCCGCGGAGCGGCTGGCCCGTGAGCCATGGCCGCTGAGCCTGCGCTCCGCAACGGGAGAGGCCACAGCAGTGAGAGGCCCGTGTACAGCAAAAAAAAAAAAAAAAAAAAAAAAAAAAAGAATAAACCCTAATGCAAACTACGGACTTTAGTTAATAATAATGTATCAATATTGGCTCATCAGTTCTAAGACCTGTACCACACTAATGCAAGATGATAATAATAAGGGAAAATGGGGGCAGGGAGGGGGAAGATGAGGGAATTCTCTGTACCTTCTGCTCAATTTTTCTGTAATCTAAAACTGCTCCTCGAAGCCGTATTTAAAACAAATATATATATATAAATATGTGTGTATGTATATGTACATACATATATGTTGAGATATACATATATATATATATAATCTCAATCTCAGAATCATACCCTGATTTGTGCCATAGAGGATTTGAGATAGAATCAAGTAACTAAAAGGATCCTAATATATTACTGTTCACTGCACCAAACAAAAAATTCAGAACTCGTGTTTTAATGTTTACAATGCTTAGATACATCAATAAAAAATAAATGAAATAAAATGCTTAGCTAACATGGGAAGCAGAGAAAAAAGCAGTGTTCCTTCTACATTTTAAAGCAAAGCTTGGCTGTGTTAACAGCTCTACAGAATAAAATCTACAGCACAACAAAGTTTAAAATATACATACTTTTTGGATCTAACGATTCCACTTCTCAGAATTTTTCCTACAGTTGCACTTACAGAGATATATGTGTACAAAGGATGTAAGCAGCATTACTGTTTTGAATAAATTTTGGTTTTATAAACTTTAGATTCACGGCTGGGCCCGTGAGCCATGGCCGCTGAACCTGTGCGTCCGGAGCCTGTGCTCCGCCAACGGGAGAGGTCACAACAGTGAGAGGCCCGCGTACCGCAAAAAAAAAAAAAAGTCCTTAACTTGATAACTTTGAGGAGCACTGATCAGATATTTTGTAAAATGTTCCCCAACCTGGGATGTTTTCCTCATGATGAGACTGGGGCTATAGGTTTTTAGGGGAGGACCACAGAGGTGAAGTGCCATTTTCATCATCTCACATCAAAGGTACATACTATCAACATGACTTAAATCACTATTGAAGTTGACCTAGATCACCTAACTGAGGTAATGTCTGTCAGGTTTCTCCACTTTAAAGTTACTATTTACCCCCCTTTGCATACTGTCCTCTCTTTGGAAGGAAGTCACTATGCACACCCCACACTTACAGAGCAGGGCATTATGCTCCACGGCCCTTTGAGCGGGAGGATACATAAATTATTTGGAACTGTTCTACATGGAAGATGTGTCTCTTCTCATTAATTTATATCACTATGGACTCATGAATATTTATTTTATACTTTGGGTTATAATCCAGTATTTTGTTGTTCAAATTGTTCCATCTTTGGCCATTGGAAGTTCTTTCAGTTGGTTCTTATATCTCTTTGACATATCCCCATCATTGTGGGCTCATTTTTTTGAGCACTTCCTTACTTTCTAGTAACCACAAGATACTCCAGGCTCATCTTGTATATATCTTGCCCCAGTCACTCCAGCCCTAGAATCAGCCATTTCTCCCAGGAGCCCTGTTCCTTTTACTGGAAAATGGTATTACAAGCCATGTTCTGGAGCTAGATGTGCTCATTGTTACTGGTACACCTAGGCTCTCAGCTGAAAGAGCAAGGAAATAAATGTCTGTATACTAACCCAATACGTATATACACATCTGTAAATATTTCTATATGTAACCATCGGTATCTATATTAAGCTAAACATGAGTTCATACTGATGTCTCCAACTCTTCTCTATTGCCAGAAGCATTATTTTTAATAAAAAAAAAAAATAGAAATACAGAAGTTTGTTTTCCAGAGGACATTAACTACCCTGCGGGAGATCCATACAGGGAACATTATGCAATCAATTTTTAAAGGTTTAACTCTATATGTACTGGTATGAATTCTATAATATATATTAACTGACAAATATATATGTACATACAAACACAATTTCCAGAAGGAAATACAACAAAAGGTTAACAGTAGATAACTTTGAGAAATGGAAATGGGGTTAGAACATGCATTATCAACGGGTCACCCTCAAAGAGGAAAAAAATATTAGATATGACAATGGCCTGTAGCTCTCCAAAGGATCACAGTACACAAAAAGATGCAGAGTATCAGTGGTATTAAAATGTCATGGGGAGGGGAAAAAATGTCTAAAAAGACTCCTTTGGAGAGTATAATGAAATAAAGATTGAGAAATAATGAGTCAGAAGGAACAGGTAATTGTACTTTTTACTCCATATGCTTTTTTCTTCTGTGAGTATATGTTTATTTTTTAATTTAATTTTTTAAAAAAACAAAAGTAAGACTGATCTACCTAACAGCAGTGTTAGGTGAATAGTGAAATTCTGACTAGAAGTTGTAGTTCCTCAGGCCATGCTGAATGTCCATCTCACAGAGGGTCACCCCAACTGGGTCCTCTTTGGCAGTGGCTCACCAACTTTAGGAAAATGCATTTTTAATACTCTGGTTTACAAAAATCATATGGCCCACAATGCCTAAAATACTTATCTCTGCCATTTACAGAAAAAGTCTGCTGACCCCTGATCTCCACTATATTAGCTTACATTTTTTTTGGTATGTTCATACAGTGGAATACTACTCAGCAATGCAAACAAACGAACTATAACTACATGGGACAATACTGATAAATCTCACACACATAATGAGTGAAAGAGGACAGAAGCAAATAACACACACTGTATGATTCCGTTTATGTACATTTCAGAAACTTGCAAAACTTATCTTTGGTGGCATTGGATATCTTTGGGAAGAGCAAGGTGATAGTGATTGGAGGGGTTATGAAGGGGCTTCTGGAAATGTTCTGATTTAAGCGTTGTTAGAAACATACTTGCTTTTTAAAAATAATTCACTGAGATGTTCATTTGTATTCTGTGCAGTTTTCTCAATCCATGTAATACTTTGTTCTAAAAGCAAAAAATTTTACATGCAAATCTTACAAAAATGTAACCAGATGAAGAAATATAAATTTACCAGCCTTTTCAGAGGTAACTAAGTAAGTACATATGTACCCTGGTTGTTCAGATACAGTTAGTCCCTGGACCACACTTGGAAAATAGTGGTGTAAAGCCAGGTTTGCACCTGACACCAAGGCAACCATTTAGTCCCAAACAGCTTTCTACTGACTGACTTTGTATGGACCCAAGATTGACAATGCTTCAGCTTTTCCAGATAAATAGGGTCATTTTGGTAGACAGCAGTTTCAGACCCTTTTGTCAAAATAATGCTCTAGCTACTTCCTAGCCTGGAAGCCAAGGGAACACTGGAAGCCTCTTTTAATTACTAACTCTGTTCTAAGAATAAACTTGACTAAATTTCCATGTGAACCTTAAGCACTAGCTCAATAATCTTGGAGAAAATGATACCAACTCTCAAGATGAAAGGAGGTTACCTTGCTTTAAAACCAATTATCTTACCATTTTAAATAGTGTCAGTCCAAGAATAGCCCTAACTTTTATTTGTTTGTTGTTGTTGTTTTGGTCTTACATTAGAACATCCTTTTTGCTAAGTGGCAATCATTCTCTTCAAAACTTCCTCAACAAGATCCAAATGCCATGGCATTATGATGACAGTTTAGTGGACATCTGCTGTTTGTGTCTTTCTAGCCCGCATCCCCCCTTCTGGTAGTGGCACACCAGTCTTTTTTGGACTACTCCAATCCATTGGTCTTTGTGGAGGCTGCCAATCAAGGTGCCCTGCCCTTCCCTGGCCAAAGGACTTTAAACACATGACCCAAATGAGGCTAGTTAGACACTCTACCACCATCTCTAAACTAGGAACTCCTCACCAGCAGGGACAAGGTTTTTTCCATCTCTATATCTCTGAGGCCTAGCACAGTGCCTGGCTATGAATATTCAATGCATGTGGGCTGAATGAAATACAAAGAAAATCATGTACCTTAAACAAATGCTGAGCTAAGTCTATCATTTCCCAACAGAATTCTGAACACTGTATTATGTTTTGTAAGGAAAATGTCCACTTTAGTAAGCTAGGACATATGCATTGGAAATAGTATCGCAAGTTGCCATTTCTCAGTGCATTAAAGATGTCAATCAGTCCAATAAAATAAAGCCGCAAAAAAGACAAAAGGAGAATTACCTCATTACCTCAACATCTGCTTGAACATAAGCAATCGCACACTGGCTAATTTTTTTTAAAGGGACATAATATAACTTTCTAGAAAGACATAATATAGCTAATTATACCATTCACTAGAAGGGAACATACAATGTTTTGAAGTAATTCAGAAGTGGGTGTGATTTATAAGACATAGAGCTTAGGGAATGTTAAGTATAAATTAGAGATTGTTCATATTATGACAGACTCCGTCATTAAATTTCACAACTTTTGTCAAAAGCAACCTTATTCACCACACCACTAAAGACTTCACATTAGGGAAGGCTGCTGTCAGCTTTGCCATTTAGAGTTGATGGCAACCTTCTTTCTGAACACCCTCCTGGGGAATGGGTTCAAATTTTAGACTTAAAATACACCAGGGAAGAAACGATATGATGAAACCTAAATGGCCAACAAACATGTAAAAAGATTTCAAACCTCACTAATTACCAGGTCAAACAAATTTTTTAAAGGTACCATTTTTGTTCATCAGATTGGCAAAAATTAAGCAACCTGTCAGGCTGTCAAATTAGTAAAGACTGCTGTTGGTCACTGTTGACCAAATCATGGGAAAATGGACACTTCTGGGGGGAATGTGAACTGGTACAGCCATCTGGGGAGGGGGGCACTTTTGCAATGCCTAGCAAAACTTTATACATATATGCCCTCTAAGCCAACAATTCCATTCCTAAGAATCTATCCTAGAAAAAAAAATGTTAATTGTACAAACTGATTTGTATGATTATTTGATTAATGACTGTCTACTAGACAATAAACTTGTCTGTCTGGTTCACCATCTCTTCCCCCAGTGCCCAGCACATGGGCATCACATATGACAGGTACCTAGTATTTGTCAAAGGAGTAAATGAATAGGTTTACTCAGCCTAAAAAAAGAAAAGCAGAGTATTTAATCGATAATGGCTCTTCTTGTTCACATTAAATAGTAGTGGAATTATTCACAATGTTAACAGGCTGTAAAAAGTACTGTCTACTTTTAAAAATAAATCACACATACCGGCTTACAAAATTGATCATAATATTGGTAAGAGCCCAAACACCTAGTTGCCAGGTTTTCCTCCTCAAATCCCTAGCCTCCCAGTTAGTTCCGCAGGTTAAACAGCAATTAAATACTCTTGAAATAAGTCACTTGCTATCACAGTCTATGATCCACTGACAAATGCTCCAAGTTTGAAATGTATAAAAATTACACCATGGGCTGATAAAAACCCCAACACCTGTGTAACCAGACTCAATATCCTAAAAAAAAAGTATACGCTTTAAGAAACACAAATTTCAAAGTCTAACTGTTCTATTGCCTTTGATATGCTCAAAATTGAGGAAATATATCCTCTAAAAATACTAATGCATGGATTTGTTTGTTTTCCAACATAACTGGAGAACCAGAAACTTAAGAATCGTCCATTTTTCTCAAGTCTCAAATCCAACACAGAGATAGAGATGTGTTCCAAAATCAAATATAAATAACTTGTGGATTATCTGCACTGTTAAATTATCCTTGAAATTATATACATAATGAAAAGAAGTGAAATTTGAAATTTTAACATTATTTGAAAACTGACCATCCATCAAAAGACCTGGCATCCACTGACAGATACTACCAATAATGAAAGCTCCAACAGTCTAGAATATGAATTAAGAGTCTTTATGTTGGGTGACGGGGGCAGTGTTATCAGGAATAAAATACTAATAAAATCCAGCCCTTCACTAAAACACTTGAGAAATTCCAGATAAAGGCATGTTGCCCACCCACTAGATTCACTGATTCTTGTGACTTCATGACCTTAGACTAATCTAGGATGGGAGTTGACAGTACGTGGGAAGGCAAAAGCCATTAATATTTATCCAGCACTTTCTAGATGCTAGATACCAGAGAGGAATGTGTTCTGTCCATTTTCGAGAGGTTAAATATTGATAATTTCCCCAAGGTCACACAGTTACTAAACAGTCATGTTGAGATTTGTTTCCAGGAGTGTGGACTGCAGAGGGATCAAAATACCCTTATGAATGGTATGTCTGTGGTCTCGAGGAGCAACAGGTCACAGTACTGGACAGACCTCATAAAATCATCTGGTTTAGCTCTTGCGCCTAGTCAGGTCAGGCTTGATTAACCATAAGACCCACGGAAGGGAAGAGACTCTTCCAAGTTCACAGAGTTGGTGAGTTAAGTCAAGAGAGGTGAAAGAGCTGGGATTAAACACCAGGATTAGCCACAGAGCGGGGCCCCTTCCACTATATGGCCATGAAAGCAAGTTATTCAGGAAAACATATGTTCCTACACATTTTTACTTCCTAAATCTGCATGGTTCCTCTTTCTTGACCCATATTCTCAGGCCACCTTTGGTCAGGGTAATAATAATTTTAAATTTAAAAAGTGTTAGGTTCACATATGATCTTAATTTGGCTTTGTTCAGAAGTGTGGTTAAGTGATGAAAATCACTGACTACAACAGTTCTTTATTAAGAGATTAAAACAGTTCTTTATCTAGTTATCAGTCAATGCAGAAATGCATGTACATGGCTTTCCTGCGAACCAGAGACAAGTCCTAATTCAAGAAGCCCCGCACAGGCAGGGTGTTGCCTCACTGACAAATAAATTGCTAAAAATGGGAAGCGATAAAACACACCACGGCCTGCAAATCCTCGCTGCTAAGGAAAGAGAAACTAGGCCAAACCAGAATGAAAAGCTCGGAAAGGCTGTCAAGCAGCGCCGCAGGCGCCAACGTGCAAGGGGGGGCCGAGGCCAGGGAGCGAGGCCAGCAGAGCTGCCTAAACCGCCGCCTCTCCAAAATAACCAGCCCCACTCGCTTCCCCCGCGTGTACGGTGGTACCGTGGGACCTCGTCCCCGCCAAATCCTTGGCCCTTCTCCTCAACCCCCATGGCCGGCTAAAGCGACCAACGGGTAGCGCTTCCCGCCCTGCCGGGCACGACACTCCCAGGCACAAGCAAAGCACGTTACCCTCTGCCCCGAGCTCGCCAAAGCGCGCGGGGCGCGGAGAATGCTTTTCCACGGGTGACGGAGCTACCGGGGGTGACTACGACGGCCGCAATACCTCCCGCCCAGCTTCCACCACCGCAAAGCCAGCGCCCTGGAGCCGTCCCCGCCCATGGGCCGCGGCTGCCCGCACCTGGCGGCCACACGCCCGCCTACCTTGCTCCTTCAGACTGGAGATGAGCTGCAGCTGCTTCTCCTCGTCCGAGCTGTTCATTTTGGCAGGTGGGGCCGGGAATAAAAGGAAAGGAGGGAGAGGCGAGGGGTACAGTGGGGGGAGGGGAAAGAAAAAGCAAGATGCCGGTGGCTTGCGGCTTCACTACCCGGAAGTTGGATTTGCTCCCGCTCCTCCTCCTCCTGGCGCGGAGCGCGCGGGTGAGATCATCCCCACGCACCTACTCAGCGGCCTTGGCTGCTTCACCTGCAGTCAGGCGGAGGGGCGGGGACAGGCCGGTAGCCCGGGGGCAGGAGGTGGGGACGTAGGAGGCACCCACGGTGGCACCTGGGCCCGCAACCCGTGCCTAGCCTGCGGCCGCCGCTGTCCCTCGCCTTCCTCCGCGGAGGCCGGCGCCGCAGGATGCGCAGGGGGAAGGCGTGCGGGGCTGCGTGAGTTCGCTGTGGCTATCTCCTGCACCCTCTTCTCCGCCTCCACCCCGCCGCGGACACCCAGACGCGCGTTCCGGAGAAAACCTGCCCTGGGTCTGCAGCGTCAACGAGAACCCCACTTGGAACGCTGTCAAGAGCCTCTCCCAACGAGCGAGATGTAATTAGCAATAAACACCCAGGATTCTTCCCCAATTCTCGTACAGTGGACTCTGGGGGCGTTTGTGGGAAAACCTAGGTGCCCTCAGGGCCGGGCTCTGTGTTAATATGCTTTGCACCTTGATAAGCATACAGATACTGAAACAGGCCAGTCTGGTAAGTTCCAAGGAGGGCGTGGTAGACAGCTGGCTTCCTCCAGCAACACCGGTTTGAGAAATGGTCAAAACTGGGCCCTGCAGCACGTGGATCATGAAGTGAAGTGAAGTGAAGCCCAGCATTTGTCCCGCTTCACTGCCTTCTAGGCTATTTAAACCCAGGTCTGGGTTAGAGCCTGACCAGAAAAGGGGCGGCAGACCTTCCAGATTTCAAAATGGTTCTCCCCAACCCCCAGTTGCCAGTCAGTCTTTGGTCAAGTCTCCTGACCTCTTTGAACTTCATCTAAAAAATGGGAATAATACTAATACCTACTCTCCCGGAAAGGCTGTTAAGTGCTGAACAAGGAGAGAAAGATACACAAAACACCATATCCAGAATCTGACATATAATAGATGTTCTTTTTTAAAAAAAAATTAAGGTTACAGCTCTGTGAAAAAGGGGTTGTGGATGCTAATTATAAGCTAAAATGGGCAGAGTTCTTTTACACTAATCATTAAGCATACAAAATAAATCCAAACTGAATTAGGCTTACTGCACATCTTGTTTTTTCTCACTGCCTCAAAGGTCTTAGTGTGGGTACTACACGAGCACAGTGCTTCTGCTCATTCCTCACTTGCTATTTTATGTAAATGTCCAACTCCATTTACTGAGTAGGTCTCCATAAGGAATGGGGAAGAGGAGCTAGAATATAGGTAAGTGCTGCAACTAGTATCTGTCTGATATTCCTACTAAATTCTAATTCAAAACGAACTGAAAAAAAATGGTAGCACTGCTTTCTCATCTTCTAAAAAGGCAATATAATATTTTAGCATGAGTGATTTAGTGGTAGAGTGATCTAAAAAGGCAGCATTTAAATAGGCAGTTTTTAAATAGAGTGAACTAAAATTTTGAAACTTTAAAAATAATTTTGGTATGGGGTCTTTTTTTTCTTTATAAATTTATTTTATTTATTTATATTTGGCCATGTTGGGTCTTCATTGCTGCGCACAGGCTTTCTCTAGTTGCGGCGAGCAGGGGCTACTCTTCATTGAGGTGCATGGGCTTCTCTTGCCATGGCCTCTCTTGTTGCAGAGCAGGGGCTCTAGGTGCATGGGCTTCATTAGTTGTGGCATGCAGGCTCAGTAGTTGTGGCTCGCAGGCTCTAGAGCACAGGGTCAGTAGTTGTGGCACACGGGCTTAGTTGCTCCACGGCATGTGGGATCTTCCGGACCAGGGATTGAACCAGTGTCCCCTGCACTGGCAGGAGGATTCTTAACCACTGCACCACCAGGGAAGCCCTGGGGTCTTATTATTCAGTCCTTTCCCTAGTTTTTCTTAAGATAGTTTAAGACAGTTGCAGATCCAGCTGCCAAGAAAAATAATCAAATGGCCTTTGCCTTAAGATTACCTGAGATGGTATCTTAATCCTCAGAGTTTAAAGAAGGCCCAGGAAACATGAGAAATTCAGACTCAACTACATGAAAATATGAATGATATGTGCTGCCACCAGGTATTTTGTATAAAGAGAAATCATTTCCAGAAAAAAAAAATCAAGAGATTTGAGTAACAAATCATGGTCATCTAGCTTTCATACTGCAGCCAGGAAACCTGTTATACCTGATCAGTCACTCTGACTGCTGGATAATGCCAGAGTCCTCCTCCAAACCTAAATAATCAAATATTTTCTCCTATGAAACCAAATACCAGCAGAGTGCCTGTTAAATATTTGGGTTAGTTCACAAGGTTCCACTTTTTAAATGGTCGATTTAATTGTCTACTCCCATTATATAGTAATTTAGATATCACTTTTGGAGTTTAAGAATGAGTTAATCAATTATCAAATCTATAATCAAATTGAGTGCTTTGGTCCCACACAGAATCTGCAGCCCCTTGAAATTAATCCTGTTTCCCTTCCTTGAAATTAAAATAGCCTCCTGAAATACAGTATGGTGTTATCTTGAGGGCATGGGATGAATTATTAGGATGGCTATTAGAGTCATTATAGGGATTCAGATCTCCCATTACACCATGGTTTATTTATATGATATGAATATTAATGGAAAGGATAGAAGTGATAATAATTAGTTTTTGTTCTATTTAATAATGCACATAGGGATTTGTGTTGCAGGCATCACAATGGATTCATTAACCTCCATATAACATGTAATTAAAAACCCTTAAAATGTGTCTGTACATATGCATATATGGACAGAGATAGGGGAAGGAGAGACTTTTTAAAAATGAGTTGAAAGGATATGTACCAAACTCAGGATAATGGCTGCTTCTAGGGGTAGAAAGTAGAGGAAGAGGCCCAAGGGGTGAGGAGTGGAGTGGGAGAGAGCAGTGATCAAAGGATTTTCTCTTTAATGTTTGTGTTTCCAGGAATTTAATGTAAAATCACATTACTGATGTAGTCTTTTGAGGTATATAGACAAATAAGACTGAAATACAATAGGAAATGAAGGTTCATTTCCTCTAATCCACTAATTCCATATTAGGGAATCTACCCTAAAAGGCTTTACTATAATGTTAATTATGATATAAAAATGATAACATTGGAACATTACTTAACAATAAAAAAGAAAGTTTTGATACATGCTACACCATGGATAAACTTTGAAAACATTATGCTAAGTGAAAAAGCCAGTCAGAAAACACTAGACACTGTATGACTCCATTTATGTAGAATGTCCAGAACAGGCAAATCCACAGAGAGAGAAAGTTAATCAGTGGTTGTCTAGGGCTGTGGGTGTTGGGGGAATGGTAAGTAACTGCTACAAGGTATGGGGTTTCTTGCTGGGGTGGTAAACTTTTTCTAAAATTGATTGTGGCGATGGTTGAACAACTCCATGAACATATTCAAAACCATTAGATTGTATACTTTAAGTGTATACTTTGCATGGGAAAATTTTGTGATATGTGAACTATATCTCAAAAATCTGTTATAAAAAATAGGTTTTCAGAGGAAGAAAACTTTTACCTTAAAAAACTACTTACATAACTCTATTAAATTTATGTTTCTTGTATAAACATTTTTCCTTTTTCAAATCTTTGTATATATATACATTCTACTTTTTACTAAACTTTATTTCATATATACTTTATCTTGTACCAATATAATCTACATATTTACTCAATGCCACTCCATTGTATCAATGAATATTTAGCTATTCTCAAATTCTTAAGACATTTGAGTTGTTACTAGTATTTGTCTCTTTATAAATAGTGCAGCAGAAATACAAGGACCACTCCTAGGCATATCATAGTCAAACTGTTAAAAACTAAATATAACAATTAGGTCTTAAAAGCAGCCAAAGAAACATGCATATTACATGCAGTAGAACAACAATAAAAGTGATGGCAGACTTCTTATTTAATGTTGTAATCATTAAAGGATTACAACAAAATTCAACACTCAACAATATAAAAAGACACAAATAGGTGAAAGTAATAAAACAATGAAAAAGTATTCCATGCAAATAGTAACCAGAAGAGAACTTGGGTGGTTATACTAATTTCAGACAAACAGACCGTAAGTCAAAAACTGTTACAAAAGACAAAGGAGGACATTATATATTCACAAAAGTGTCAGTTCATCAAGAATATATAACAATTATAAACACATATACAGCAAACAAACAACTCCCAAAATATATGAAGGAAACATTGACAGAATTGAAGGGAGAAATAGACAGTTCAACAATAATACTTGGAGACTACAATACCTCACTTTCAATAATGGATACAAAATTCTGATAGAAGATTAATAAGGATAGAGAGGGCTTAAACAACACTATACACAAAATAGATATAACAGACATGTATAGAACAGTCCAAACTATAGAGCACAATTCACATTCTTCTCAAGTGCACGTGGAATATTCTCCAGGATAGATACTATGTTATGCCAAGAATTTAGTCTCAATAAACTTTAAAAGATTAAAATCATAAAATCGTACAAATCATACAAAGTATCTTCTTCAACCATAATGGCATGATATTAGCAATCAGTAATAGAAGGAAGTCTGGAAAATTCACAAATATATAGATATTAAACAACACCCTCTTCAATAACCAAAGGTTCAAAGAAGAAATCACAAGGGAAATCAGAACAGAGAGGATTAAAAACAAAAATATAACACCCCAAAACTTCTGGGGTGCAGTGAAGGCAGCGCTCACAGGGAAATCTATAAGCTGCAAATGGCTAACTTTACACCTTGAGAAAATAGGAAAAGAAGAGTAAAATAAACCCAAAGTTTGCAGAAGGAAAGAAATAATGAAGATTAGAATGGAGATAAGTACAATAACACACAATAGAATCAATGAAATCAAAAGTTATTTCTTTGAAAATATCAACAAAATTGACAAATCTTTAGCTAAACTAATAAAGAGAGATGATGAAAATAAAATCAGAAATGAAAGTGGAGACATTATTACCAACATGACAAAAATGAAAAGGATTATAAGAAAATAATATGAATAATTATACACCAATAAATTAGAAAACATAGATGAAATGGACAAATTTCTAGAAACACACAAATGATGTAGACTGAAGAAGAAATAGAAAATCTCAATAGACTCATAACAAGTAAAGAGACTGAATCAGTGATCAAAAACCTTCCAACGAAGAAAAGTCCAGGACCAGACGCCTTCACTGGTGAATTCTACCAAATATTTAAAGAACAATTAACACCAATTCTTCTAAACTCTTTCAAAAAATAGAAAACAAGGGAAAACTTCTGAACTCATTCTATGAAGTCAGCATTACTATGATATCAAAGCCAGATAAAGACATCACAAGAAAAGAAAATTATAGACCAATAACCCTTGTGAATACAGATATAAAAGTCCACAACTAAATATTAGCAGCTAATCTAACAGAACATTACGGGGATTACACAACATGACCAAGTGTCTCCAGGATATATCATGTTTTCAGCCACAAAACGTTTCAACAAATTTAAGAAGATTGAAATCATATCAAGTATCTTTTCCAACCACAATGGTAGCCATTTTGAAATATACCCAGAGAATACTGTTATCCTTAAAAAGGCCTGTCTTCAAGAGAAACTATTTTACTGAGATTTTACCAAAGCCTAACAACCAAGAGAACGGAAATACCCAATTGAGGCCTGGTCCAGTCTCCCACACAGGGAAAGAAAAACACCAGCCCCTTCATGTGGCATAAGGGAAATAACCAACTCCAGTCTTCTCATCTCACCAGAGGGAGTAAACTGAGAAATAATTTGTAAGGTTACAGCCCAGGGGTACAGGTTTGCTAAAAGACTGAAGTCCAATCATAGGTCTATAGAATGCATCCCTTCCCCTTAAACTTTACCACTACATCTATAGGACTTCTATATAATAACAGGGGATTACAATGGAAAGAATTGCATGTCTCAGACCTTATTTAAGAAGAAGTCTTTATAGAAACCCGAAGACACAGAAGAGACAAAAACAAGGTCACCAGAGGAAAATTTAGCCTCTGACACCTACGGCTACAGCAAACAGTAAACACAGCCTAATTCCTAGCCAAATAAACATAAAACTTCACAGTAGAGGCCTATTTACTTCAGTTCTTTTTACCCAGTACATCATGTACAGGTTTAAACAAAAAATTACAAGGCATCCTGAAAGATAAAAAAACACAGCTTAAAGAGACAGAGTAATCATCAGAACTGGAGTTGGATATGGCAAAGTTTTAAAAATTTCAGACCTAAAGTAACTATGAATAATATGCTAAGGGATCTAAGGAAAAAAGTGGACAACATGCAAGAACAGATGAGCAACGTAAGCACAGAGACAGAAACTCTAAGAAAGATTCCAAGAGAAATGCTAGAAATAAAAAATATTTTAACAGAAATAAAGAATGGGGACTTCCCTGGTGGTGCAGTGATTACAACTCCACACTCTCAATGCAGGGGGCCCGGGTTCAATTCCTGGTCAGGGAACTAGATCCCACATGCATGCTGCAATTAAGAGTTTGCATGCCACAACTAAGGAGCCCGCCTGCCGCAACTAAGATGCAGGGCAACCAAATAAATAAATAAATATTTTTTAAAAAAGAGAGAAATGAAGAATGCCTCTTTGATGAACAAACTGGACACAAATGAGGAAAGAATCAATGAGCTTGAAGATATGTTAACAGAAACTTCCCAAACTGAAAAGCAAAGAGGAAAAAAATGAAAACAAAGGAACACAGTATCCAAGAAATGTGGAACGATTACCAAAGGTTTAATATTCATGTGACTGAAATACCAGGAGAAGAGAGAAAACAATCTAAGAAATATTTGAAGTAATAATGACTGGGAATTTCCCAAAATTAATGACAAACACCAAACTATAGAACAGGAAGCTGAGAGAATGCCAAATAGAATACCAAAAAACTACATGTTGGAATGCCATATCAAAAAAAGGCAAGAGGGCTTCCCTGGTGGCGCAGTGGTTGAGAGTCCGCCTGCCGATGCAGGGGACATGGGTACGTGCCCCGGTCCGGGAGGATCCCACATGCCGCGGAGAGGCTGGGCCCGTGAGCCATGGCCGCTGAGCCTGCGCGTCCGGAGCCTGTGCTCCGCAACGGGAGAGGCCACAGCAGTGAGAGGCCCATGTACCGCAAAAAAAAAAAAAGAAAAAAATGGCCAATGAGCACATGAAAAGGTGTGCAAAATCATTAGTCACTAGGTAAACGCAAATCAAAACCACGATGAGATACCACTTCATGCTCACTAAGGTGGCTGTAATCAATAAGACAGACAATAACAAGTGTTGGGGAATATGTGGAGAAATTGGAACCCTCACACATTGTCAGCGGGAATGTAAAATGGTGTAGCCATTTTGGAAAACAATTTGGCAGCCCCTCAAAAAGTTAAACAGAGTTACCATATGACCCAGAAATTTCACTTCTATGTATATACCCAAGACAATTAAAAACATATGTTCAAAAAGTTGTATATGAATGTTAGTAGCAGCACTATTCATAACAGTCAAAAAGTAAAAGCAACCCAAATGTCTATCAATTGGTAAATAGATAAACAAAATATATGTCCATATGATGGAATGGTATTTGGACAGGAATGAAGTACTGATACATGCTATAACATGGATAACCTTGAAAACATCATGCTAAGAAGACACACACTGTATGATTCCATTCATATAAAATGTCCACTAATGGCAAATCAGAGGCCAAAATTAGATTAGTGGTTGCCAAGGGCTGGTGGTAGGAGGGAATGAGGAATGGGTATGAGGTTTCTTTTTGTAGTGATGAAAGTGCTCTGAAATTAGATAGGAATGACATTTCCACAACTTCTTGAATATATTAGAAACCACTTTAAAACTGTACACTTTAAAAGAGTGATTTTATGCTATGTAAGTATCTCGAAAAATTATTTAAAAAATAAAATTGTGTAACTATGTAATGGATGTTAACTAGACATTGTGGTGATCATTTTGCAATACATACAAATATTGAATCGTTATGTTGTACACCTAAAACGAATATATATGTCAATTATATCTCACTTTTTAAAAATCTAGGGAAGTGAATGATACTGTATGATACTAGAATGATGGATACATGTCATTATACTTTTGTCCAAACCCATAGAATGTACAACACCAAGAGTAAACCATAATGTAAACTATGGACTTCGGGTGATTCCAATGTGTCAGCAAACATTCATCAGTTGTAATAAATATTCCACTTTGGTGTGAGATGTTGATAATGGGGGAGGCTCTGCATATGTTGGGACAGAAGGTACATGAGAAACCTCTGTACCTTCCTTTCAATTTTGCTGTGAACCTAAAACTGTTCTAAAAAATAGTCTTTAAATATGAAAAAAAAGATTTTAAAAAGAATAATCTACGTCATTCAACACTGAGAAATTATTAAACACCAGCTATGAAGCAGACACTGTTAGACCTGGGTAATAAGAGAAATGAATACACTACGGCCCTCACTCTCAGACAACACCAATCTGTTAATTAAAGCAAACGTATCAAAAGATAGCTGCAATACAGGTATCCACTACTTTTCGAAAGTTCATTTTACAACACTTCACTTTTACAGAAGACCTACTTTAGGACCTGGTTTCACTTTTATGAAGGGGTAAAAGGCAAAAATAGTGTTCAATGTTTGTTTTGCAGCAAGCCCCAAGCTGCTGCAAAGTGGCACTGTCAAGCTCCTTCCCTGGGAACTATACTCAGCATCTTAGCATCAAGTTGCCATAGCTTTGAACTCTATGTGAGCAACTGTGCTTTATCTTGATATATTTTGTGCATACATTAGCAAGATGTGTCCTAAGGTAATTGCTTTTTTACCTTCCACCATTTCAGCTTAGGAAAGGTTTCATAGGAATGTTCTGCTTTCGAATAGTCAGGGGGAAACCTGTACAGTATGATGGGTCTGTGATGGCATTAATGTTCAGAGACAGTAACTGAGATAAAGGAGGCAATGATTCACTCTCTGTGGTAGAATTAGGGCATGCTTTCTTGAGGAATGGAATTTCAAGGCGGATCTTGAAAGATGAACTGCAGTTTGCAGGGAATATGCAGAGAAAGAAACTCCAGACACTGAAAAAGCATATACAAATACATGAAGGTAGAAAAAAAGACTAAAGGGACTTCCCTGGTGGCGCAGTGGTTAAGAATCCGTCTGCCAATGCAGGGGACACAGGTTCGAGCCCTGGTCTGGGAAGATCTCATATGCCACGGAGCAACTAAGCCCGTACGGAGCAACTAAGCCCGTGCGCCACAACTACTGAGCCTGCGCTCTAGAGCCCGCGAGCCACAACTACTGAGCCCATGTGCCACAACTACTGAAGCCCATGTCTCTGGAGTCCATGCTCCGCAACAAAGAGAAGCCACCGCAATGAGAAGCCTGCACACCGCAATGAAGAGTAGCCCCCACTCGCACAATTAGAGAAAGCCCACGTGCAGCAACAAAGACCCAACACAGCCATTAATTAATTAATTAATGAAAAGAAAACGACTAAAAGTCAGTTCAATGGTATAGTGTTAACCAACTCTCTGAAACAGAATTGAGTTGCCTTCCTTGAGTTAGCTGTCATCAAATCAGTGGGAACAAACTCCTGAAGATCAGGTTTCTCTTAGTGGAAATGCCTTTTGCAACTACGAAAGGGGCATAGTCCAGTGGAAGAGAGGGGAACCATACAATAAACACATGTACAAACAAATCCTAAGAGTAAACACCATAAACAAGTGCATGACAGTAACTCTTGGAGTATATAATTAACATTATGAATAAGATTAAGTGGAGCTATGTGCTGAGGTAATGTAAATATCCCCATCAACTCAATCAGACCCAAATAATGACTCTAGCATAACTTATCTGGGTAAAAAAGCTCTTATTGTTTTCATATTCTTACAACTAACTAATCAACACTCATTCATAAAGAGAACATAACTATGATTAAATATAAGTTCCAGATAGGAAAGATTCATTTTACAACTTTCCCAGTTGATTAGACACATCGGCACCATCTTGTTACCTACCCCCTTCTCTGAGGCAGACTTCATCAATCTGGAAAATGAAGGCAGACCACTGATTGGAGGGAAAACCTGAAAAGGATTAAACACTTAGCATGCCATTCTAAAATACTGTAATTACAGTGCAATTAACCATACTGCATATTAAACGTGCAACTCTGAAATGTGTTCAGACTCCCCAATTATAACTAGTTATTCTTCAAAGAATTTTGCCGCCCACATTGAATTTTCTCTAGTGCTTCTTTGTTGTAATTCAGGTGTGATAGTCACTAATATATCTAAGAGGACAGTTAATAAAATGTAGGCATTCTTTACTGTAAACCTAACACATGCATGCCAGGTAATACCCAACCATCACCACTAATAATCATGCTTCAGACAGGCAGATCTCCTCTACAGTTGGACTTTGCCCTCTTTAAAACATATTTAATGGTCAGTTATGAAAAGGCAGTGAGATTGAGGCAAGAGTAAAGGCCTTAGGTGGGAGTGTAGGAACTTGTATACTTTTTAAAAAAAATTTTCCCAACTGGGAGAGTCACTTAGCCTCTCTGAATCTCTACTTCCTCATCTGTCAGTTGGGGTTGTAACTGCCCAGCATTTTGGTGAGGATCAAAAGGCTTAACTGACAGAGAACTCTTAAAAAGTTGATCAGTCTACCCAAATCTAAGGTGCTACTCTGTTATGGGCTCAGATTGTATTCTAAAAGAACGGTCGATGGAAAGGGGAAGACAGATATTTGCAGTCATAGTTAGGCCAGGGAGGATATTCAAAATATTTAAACAAGCCCTAACCAATCAGAAAGAAGTCAGCTTTAAGCAATTGGTATAGCCTGTAGGGTACAGACCAGTTTTGGATCATCCTAGTTTAAAGACAAACAGAGATTTTAAAAATAGGGTAAAAAAAATGGCAGAACTTGTTGAAAAACAACACAAAAACAAAAAACTAATGGTTTGTTTTTTTTGGCCTTGCAGCATGCGGGATCTTAGTTCCCCTGACCAAGGATCAAACCCATACCTTCTGCAGTGGAGTGCAGAGTCTTAACCACTGTACCACCAGGGAAGTCCAAAAACTAATGGCATTTTAACCTAGCTTTTGTTAATGGCAGTGGATTTTCTGTAACATAGGAGATAGTAGTCACCCTTGAAATTATTTGTTTAAATATTTCTCTTCCCTGCCAGACAGTGCCATGAGAAGAGGGAATATGCCCATCTTAATCATCTCTGTACTCCTAACCAGCACAATGCCTGGTATAGGAATTCAGTAAATATTTGTTGAATGAATGACTTAATAAATTAATGAACAAAAAAGGAATGAACAGGCATTCCTGTTCTATTATTCAATGGCCAGACTAATCCAGAATTCTATGTTCTAGGTACCATGATTTAAGAGAGTTATAAAGGAGAGGGGCCACAGTTGAGGAAACTAGGGACTATTAGTCTAGGTACTGAAAATTCTATGATGTAATAGGTATCTTAAATTTTTTCTGTATAAAAATACAACTTATCAAAATATGTGGGACAGGTAAGGTAGTACTGAGAGTGACATTTATACTGCTAAATGCTGACAATAGAAAAAAACGTTCTCAGGCTTCCCTGGTGGCGCAGTGGTTAAGAATCCACCTGCCAATGCAGGGGACACGGGTTCGAGACCTGGTCCGGGAAGATCCCATATGCCGTGGAGCAACAAAGCCCATGCACCACAGCTACTGAGCCTGCACTCTAGAGCCCGTGGGCCACAACTACTGAGCCCGCGTGCCACAACTACTGAAGCACGCACGCCTAGGGCCCGCGGGCCTAGGGCCCGTGCTCCTCAACAAGAGAAGTCACCGCAGTGAGAAGCCTGTGCACCACAATGGAGAGTAGCCCCACTCGCAGCAAAGGTGAATCGAAGATGTCAAACCCAATATTGTTAAGATGTCAATTCTCCCCAAACTGATCTACATAAGTTCAACGTAATCTCAGTTAAAATCATTACAGAAGTTGACAAGCTGATTCTAAAATTCACATGGAAATGAAAAAGATCTAGAATCGTCAAAAGAAAGTTGGAGGGCTAACACTACCTTTTTTTCAAGACTTACAAAGCTACAGTAATTAAATCAGTGTGATATTGGCATAAAGATAGACAAATTAACCAATAGAGCAGAATAGAAATAAATCCACACACATACAACTGATTTTTGACAAAGGCAATGCAGAGAAGAAAGGATAGACATTTTCAACAAATGGTGCTGGCATATTTACTTATTTTCACTGAAGTACAGTTGATTTACAATATTGTGTTAGTTTCAAGTGTACAACATAGTGATTCAGTTCCATATATATATGGAACTGAATATATATACTTTTTCAGATTCTTTTCCATTATAAGTTATTGTAAGATACTGAATATAGTTCCCTGTGCTATTTAGTAAATCCTTGTTGCTTTTCTATTTTATGTATATTAACAGATGTTAATCCCATATTCCTAATTTATCCCTCCCCCACTTCCTTTCCCCTTTGGTACCCATAAGTTTGAGTTTGTTTTCTATGTCTATCAGTCTGTTTCTGTTTTGTATATAGATTCATCTGTATCATTTTTTAGATTCCACAAATAAATGACATCATATGTCTTTCTGTCTGCTTACTTCACTGAATATGATATTCTCTAGGTCACCCATGTTGCTGCGAATGGCAACGTTTCATACTTTTTTATGGCTGAGTAATATTCCAGTGTGTGTGTGTGTGTGTGTGTGTGTGTGTGTATGTGCACGTGCCACATCTTCTTAAACCAATCATCTGTTGATGGACACAGGTGGTTTCCATGTCTCGGCTACTGTACAGAGTGGTCCAATGGAGAGCATCCATCAAAAACCTCTCCACATACCCTTAAGAAAAGGAAAATTAGGAATGGCACAGAAAAAGGTTGAACACAAGATCTCATGTCTAACTAATAACAGGACCCACAAAGGGTTTGTTTACTTTTGAGAAAATTTACCCCTTAGGAAGTAAGCTTGTCATTTTCCCTTATCCGTCCTGAAAGTGTATCACCTCAACTTCTATAGCAGTCATTCATTCATTAATTTTTCCATTAATTCAACATATACTGAGAGAGTACCTACTCTGCAGCAATGAACAGGATAGACAAGGTCCCTTGTCACCTTTGGGGAAAGAGAGACACAAAAGAACAATAAAGAAACAGCAATAAGAGCTATGCAGAGAATTAAAACTAGGACATGTGATAGTAACCACGTGATTACATTAGTCAGTGTGGTCAGGAAATGCCCTTCTGAGGGGTGATATTTACAGTTAAGTCTAAACAACAAGGAATCAACTAGGTGAAAATATTCCAAGGCAAGTGAGTAGTTAGCTCTAAGACAGGAACAAGCTTACAAACTTTACCCTACACTACCATTTTTCTATGTTTCAACTATCTTCTGAAAATTCAACTGAATTTTCTAAGGCCTAGAAGCTAGAGCAATGGCTATCAGACAATATCTACAACACTAAGTTAGTGGTATACTAGAAAGAACTTGGGACTTAGAAGAACCATTGCTTCATTCTTTCAACTAATATTTCAGCATTTGCCTGATAACAGACACTATGCTTGACATAGACTATAACCACAAATAAGATATCAAATAAGCATTTAGAAACCTGTGGCATAAATGTTACAAAAGGAGCTAGAACTGAGTACCCCTGAGTACTCCAGGCATCCTGAGTGCAGGCACTCACTCAGGCTTGGGGCACGAGGGAAGACTTCCCAAAAGTGTTGTTTAAGCAAAGATGTAAAGATGAGGACTTAAATCAATGAGGAAAGGGTTGGAAGAGGAAAATAAAAGAGCATTACTGTAGAAGGAGCATATGGATAGGCCCAAGGTGAGAAAGGGCATAGAGTAACAGAGGAATGTATGGCTAGAATTACAGCATCAGGAGAGAAAGGGGGAAATGGAGCTGGATATGTTAGCAAGCACTGAGTTTTGAAAGCCTTGTACTTTAAAATTTATCCTGAAAACAATGGGGAGCTTTTTAAGAGATTAAGTAGAGGAGTGATATGACCAGATTTACACTTTAGAAAGGTCCCTGGCTGTAATGGAAAGAATATTTGGAGGCAGGACTAGAAATAGGGGAATATTTGGGAGGCTGTTGCTGACATCTGGGGGAAAATGATGGCCTAAACTAAGACAGCAGGGAGGATGGAAAGATGGACTGAAAAGATATTTAGGAGACAGAATTGGCAGTATTTGGTAACATATTGGATATAGGAAGTGAATGAGATGAACCCCAGGTTTCAGGCATGAACAACTGGGTGGACAAGTAACGCACAAGATGAGGATCAGCTTTTAGGGACAAAGGAAGTTAGAGACATAAAGAGTCTGAAATACCTTTGAAGTCTCCAAATAAAAGTATCAAAGGTCAGCTAGATACCTGGGTTTACAGCCCAAGAGAGAGGCCTGACAGGCAGGATTAGAAACGGGGACTCATTTAAGAGCCATCAACTCATTTGAATCTGGAGTCAAACAAGGCAACTATAAAAAGGTATCTTTGAGACAATCATAGAAATTTAGGAAGTAATAGATGATATTAAATTATTACTGTTAATTCTGCTTAGGTATAAAATGGCATGGTGGTTATGATTTTTAAAAGCCTTTATGAAATGGATTTGAAGTATTTACAAGTGAAATGATAAGATGCACAAAATGTCAGTAATTGTTGCAACTGAGTAATGGGTCTATAGGCATTAATTAAACTATTATCTCTACTTCTATGTTTGAAAACATCTGTAATAGTTTAAAAAATTTTAAAAAGTCATCTACCTACAGTGGAAACAGTAAGAAATGGATAAAATTGCTCCAGGATGAGAAGAAAAGGGAAGAAAAAGGACAGTGGGGTGTGTGGAAGCTGGAATTCTGAGAATCTCATTATTTAAGGAAAAGGCACAGGAAAAGGAGTTGCTGAAGAGACCTGAGACTGATAGACAGGCAGGAGAAAATCCAAAGATGGTGATGTCCCCGAAGCCAAGGTAAGAGTTGTGAGAAGGCAGGAATAACCGATAGTGTCAAATACCACAGAGGACTCAAGTAAAAGGAAGACTAGAAAGTACTCGTGCACTTAGCAACCAGAAGGTTGCAATGCCCTTTAACCAAGTCAGTCCAGTACAGTGGTGGACACCAATGTTGGATTTCAGTGAACTGAAGAATGAATGGGACATGAGGAAATGGGAAAAGGGGTACAGATCACTCTCAAGCAGCTGAGCTCTGAAGGGGGAAAAAAAAAGGGTTATAGCTAAAACCCTTTGGGACTGAGAAAGGGATTTTGGGTCTTAAGATGGAAAAGACTTGAGCCTGATTAAGGAAAGAAAGGGTGGCCTCAGTCACTTACTGATCATGACCTTGTATAGGTCACATTTGTAAAATGGGATAATAAATAGGACAAACCT
>NC_139156.1:13513947-13761202 GCF_964270905.1 Leucopleurus acutus | reverse complement strand
GCCAACAGATTGTACATATTAACAAAGGCAAACATAATAATAAAGGAAGTAGAGTTCTACAAAAATTAAATAATGAAAATGGTATTCAGAAACCCATTAGCAAGGAACTATGATGCTAGGAAAAGTAGCACTTTCAGTGTAAGCAAAGACCTTTGCTTTTAAAATCCTTAATGAAGATGAGTCCAAAAAACAGTACTAAAAGCTATGGGAAAGTCTTGAAAATCAAACTGCAAAAAAAAAAAAAAAAAAATACAGGCTGCTGAGTTGATGCCCATAATGGACGCTGAAGTCAATACCACACGTGTTAGTTAAATGGCTGCAAACCACCACTAAATGGATACATGAAGTACATTTTGTGTGTCTATTCTGTCTTTTTTTTTTTCTTGTTTAAATCAAAGCCTATTGCTAGAACTAAGGAATTTCAAAACTTCACATTCTGGTATAAAACTGCAGCCATTGGGGCTTCCCTGGTAGCGCAGTGGTTGAGAGTCCGCCTGCCAATGCAGGGGACACGGGTTTGTGCCCCGGTCGGGAAGGATCCCACATGCCGCAGAGTGGCTGGGCCCGTGAGCCACGGCCGCTGAGCCTGCGGGTCCGGAACCTGTGCTCTGCAGCGGGAGAGGCCACAACAGTGAGAGGCCCGCGTACCGCAAAAAAAAATACTGCAGCCATTGGAGATTTTCTCTGAGCTCCCTATTGACTCTTGCTCTACGCTTTTCTCCTCCTCTATATGCCTTTCTCTTCTTTCTTTTTTTTTTCCCTCACCTTCTGTATTCCCACCAAAATTACTGCCAAAATTGTTAATTTCAGTCATTTAATTTTTTATCATGAGTTTTAAGTCCCCTTTTCCAAGAGGCATTTATACTTTCAAAGCTATCTCTAATAGTGAAAAGGAAGTCTCCATATTCTGGCAAGCAAATGAGAGACAGATTCTCTTTGTGGGAGGGAATGGGCAGCTCAAGTCCTTGACATCAGATCCCACTATCTGCAGCACCCTGAGAGGATGCAAGAGTTTGGTGTGGAAGTGAAGTTCCCCTCTTGGCTCTCAGCTCACTACTCCAGATTTACTGAAATTGAGCATCAGATCCTTTCTTTTTTATGCTAAGGTCCTCCATGCTGCCAGAAAACCACTGGAGTTGTCCTGAGGTCTAGAAACCTCTTGTCAATCCTACTGTTGTACACGTCATTGCAAATGTATTTGAGCTAACAAGGGAACACATCTAATAGTACATAAATTCAAATCCCTCCTGTTTTTCTTGTGAAAGATAATAATTTGTTAGCTTAAATAAGAGGCAGGCCCTTTCTGAGAACTATCATTCTGTGAAATTAACACCTAAGATCTTTTTCCTGATAAGAAGTTTGCAATTAATAGTTAACTATGAATATCAAGCCAGAATTTCTTACTTTCAACTCTTCATGACTACAATAAATGAAGAAAGCTTTAGTTCAAATACACAGCTGATTTTACCTAACAAGAGAACCAAGAAAGTACCCCAATTAACGAGTTGTTAATAGTTCAATCATTCATCTATTCATTCATTCAAAAAATAACTTATTAAATACCTATTATAAACTAGGCCCTGTGCTAAGCCAACGGAGATATAATAATAATAGCTAATATTTATTGAGCACTTTATGGTATATTAGGCATTTTCTAAAGGCTTTACATGTAATGTCTCATTTAATCCTCACAGGAGGTACTGGCCTGTCTCTAACATTTGCCAGGTTAGAGAAGCAAGGGTAAAATAGAGGACTCTAGCCTACCTCCCTTCTCTCCCCACCTACAGCATATCTTTCGTCACACAAGGAGCCTTGCATCAATTGGTGTAGACACCTTGACCCAAACATCCAAGCTGTGTCCACCTTCCCACTCTACACACAGCAGATCCTTAGTTACCTACCATAAGGTCTCTGGGTACACACACCAGAGACACAGACTAGCTTTGGGAGGATGGACCTGGGGAAAAGCCCAGCTAGCTCTGGAAGCTTGCTCAGAGCTATTTGGGTAGGGAGTCCTGGGATCTCAAGTATCAGAAGTATGGTCTAGAAGAGACAGGTACAGGAATTGAACTGCTTGCCCATGGGGTGAGACACAGCCAGAAGAAAGTTATCTTCTAAAGCACAAGGTCCAGGGCAGGAGCCTTAGTTGCCTAGGTCTAAAGGGCAGTATCAGTGAGGAAGGTATAATTATTATCCCCAATTTAAAGATGAGAAAACTAAGATCAGAGGTTAAACAACTTGTCTTAGGTCACATAGCTAATACATGACAAAGCCAGGATTTGAAAGCAGACAGGCCCTGGAGTCAGACTGCATGGGTTCAAATCCTAGTTCGGCCCATTAGACAATGTTGTCCCTCCATGGATTAATGAAGAAAATAGTTCTCTGTTGTCATAGTTTATTGTGTAGTGGAAAAGAGACAAAAAACAAATTTAAAAACTGAATAACTATATAATTATGTATTTTATAGTATAAATTATAAAATATAAATGCTATAAACAAAGGGTAGTGGTAGGAAATGTAACCAGTGGGTCCAGGGACAAGGAAGCTCATTTGGATAGAGGTCATTATAAAAGGTCTTTCTAAAGAGGTTACACCAAGGTGACAGCTAAAAGATGAGAAATGGTCAGCAGCCATGCAAAGACAAGGGAAGGAACAGTCCAGTCACAGGATCTAGTGTACATATGGAAAGCCTGAAGACACCTGTCCAAGTTAATTCAAAACACCTATTTTTCAACCAACATCATTCATTCTCTCATTCATTCCTCCATTCATTCATTCAAAAAAATATTTCTAAAAGCCTATTTTACGTAAGTTCTATAGTAAAAGTAGGATACATCAGGACAAATCCTCACTTTCAGAAGTTCATAGTCAGCCTAGTAGGGAAGTGTAGATGCCCAAACAACTAAAAAAATGGTGAACATTTATTAGCTGCTCACTAGGCAACAAGTGCTATACTAAATACCTTACATCCATTATTTCATTTAATTTTCACAGTAACCCTATGAAGTATGTACTATTATTGTCTCCATTTTATAGATGAGAAGCTGAGCAGCTAGATAACTTGCAATGGTCACATAGCTGGTAAATGGCTGAGCCATTTAACTACCATATTAAAATATACTTCCAATATGTCACGCAAATTGGAGGAGAGAAGAAAATTTGCAGGTAAGCAGAAGAAAAGCAGCTCGACTTTTGCATTTCATTGATTACCCTAACATCTGGAACCTACTAACACCAAGATAAGGGTAATGCCAAGTTCTCAGTAGTCCTGCAACTTCTCTGAACTTACTTTAAATTTTATCTCCCTGACATAGACCCTGAGAGTCACTGGCCAGAAGACAACTCAGTAACCCCTCTCAGGTCCCAATCTGTGTCCCTTAATCCTGTCTCCTTCAGATGAGCACCAGAGATCCACTCTACCCCTGCCAGCTTAAGGGGTAGC
Organism: Leucopleurus acutus; assembly: GCF_964270905.1. Classification (NCBI taxonomy): domain Eukaryota; kingdom Metazoa; phylum Chordata; class Mammalia; order Artiodactyla; family Delphinidae; genus Leucopleurus; species Leucopleurus acutus. The sequence continues at coordinate 13,757,760 of NC_139156.1, read as the reverse complement.
TTTTGCACCTGGTCATGACCCTTGGGATAGCATTAGTACCCCCTAGTCACTGTCCCTCTCCCGAGATTCCTATAAGTAGAACTCTAGCTGCCCATAGCCCAGGACCCCTCCAGCCACTGCTGAATATATCAGAATTTTTGGAGAGGGGAAAGGGTGGAGGCAGCACAAGGTGGGGGAGGGGACAGTGATTTGTTCAGTTTTTTTTTTTAAGTCCTGGCATTTTTTTTTTTTTTTTTTTTTTTTTTTTTTTGCAGTAAGCGGGCCTCTCACTGTTGTGGCCTCTCCCGTTGCGGAGCACAGGCTCCAGATGCGCAGGCTCAGCGACCATGGCGCACAGGCCCAGCCGCTCCACGGCATTTGGGATCTTCCCAGACTGGGGCACAAACCCGTGTCCCCTGCATCGACAGGTGGACTCTCAACCACTGCGCCACCAGGGAAGCCCAAATCCTGGCATTTTGAAAATATTAGTTTAAAGCACACAGTTTCCCCCCTTTTAGCTAACTTCAGCTAATTCTCGTTTTTCTAATTGTACATCCGTGTACTTTCATTAAAAAGCTAATGGTCTCAAACCACTCTTAGCAAACACCAGATGATCCTCCTTGGCAATCCCTAATAGACTTTGTGCTGACACAGTATCATAAATTAATAATATTTTTAATAACAAATTTCATTCATTTTTAATAACAAATTCATAGGCGTGAGAGTCTCTAATACTCCTCACCCTCCAGTACCTAAATCTTATAACTTAGGAGAGTTCCGTAAACGTATTCTATCAGAGGCCCTTAACCTATAGTTCATGAACCCTCTGAACTTGTATGTACAATTGTAAGTATGTATGTATGTATTTCTGAGAAAAGGATCTATAACATTCATCAGGTTCTCAAATGAAACACAACTTCCAAAAAATTAAGAATTACTGTTATTTCAGTGATACCACCACAAATCTTTGGTCCTCTTGTACAATTCTGCTACATGTAAACTTATTTTTGTGTTGCTTGGAGGAACTATGAAGATTTCAATCTCAGTCATTTGTACCATTTCTACCAGGGATGTTTAGAAGAATAGGGAACTGAGAATAGGAACAGGAAGTGCAATAGTTGGCAAGACAGGAATAGAACTTTTTACGACACCTTGGGAGAAATAAAGAAGTACAGGAAAAAATAAACCTGCTTTTGCACTGCACTCCCGTGTCTGCAGGGAGGATGGGCAGAAAGCACTGCTACAGCCTGGAATCATCCTGGTCAAAGCTAAGGCTCTCAAAGGGAGCAATTAGGAAATACAAAAGTCTTCCATGGGTTCAATTCCTCAATACCTCCAGGGCATTTGGGGTTGAAAAAAATAAGGTCTTGGGCTTCCCTGGTGGCGCAGTGGTTGGGAGTCCGCCTGCTGATGCAGGGGACACGGGTTTGTGCCCCGGTCCGGGAAGATCCCACATGCCGCGGAGCAGCTGGGCCCGTGAGCCATGGCCGCTGAGCCTGCGCGTCCGGAGCCTATGCTGCGCAGCGCAAGAGGCCACAACAGTGAGAGGCCCACGTACTGCAAAAAAAAAAAAAAAAGAAAGAAAAGGTCTTATGAAGAAAAAGATCTTTTGTATTTTCTAAAATAAAACAATATAGGCATAATTAACTGAATTTTATACATCTTAAATTAGTAGAAATGGAAACTGTTCTATTATTTTTCACTTATCTTTCTCCTGATTGGTAGAAATGTTCTAGGATCTCCTTGCCTCAGAGTTTCAACATAATATTCAGATATCTGCATTGTTTTGTTGTAGATACTCTGCATCCTGAGAGTCACTACTTCACAAGCCATATAGAGGCTCTCCAGGTTTCAGGTCTGATGAGTCAGAGCTGTCCATTCCTACCCTGAATTCCATTTCCTGGGTCCTACAGTGATCCCAGTACAAATCACAGCATAACTTGTGCATTTGAGATGGTAAAGGCTCTGGGTCAGTCTATCATATAAATTACAGCTCCTTCATTTGTTCAATTATTTATCAAATAAATTCTGGGCACCTTCTTCATGCCAGGCATTCTGCTAACCATTGAGGATGCAAAAATGACCAAGACAAGCATGGCTTGATCCCTCATGGAGCTTCCAATCTAGTGGGAGATGCAAGCTAATAATCAGATGCAATCATCACACAATGTGATATGCATTGTGATGGGAAGGCTCTAGGGGAGGCACATTAAAAGGGAACCTAAACTCCACTTGGAGGGGGATGGTCAGGGAAGACACAGGCAGTAATGGCTCAGCTGGGACCTAAAAATGAATAAATATTGGTTAGAAAAGAAAAGAATGGGTCAGAGAAGAGTTGGAAGCACATGACAAACAACAATTACAGCAACAGTAATAATAATCAGTATTACTAGAACAATCTTGTAAGAGAGGAGTAACTGGAGATAAGATAGACAGGGAGCCAGACGATTAAGACTGCGTACGTCATGTTTAAAAACTGAAGACTTTTTTCTGAGAGCAATGGAGAGACACTGAAGGATTTTAAGCAAGAGACTAACATGATGATTTGTATTTTAGGAAGATAACTTTGGGTATCTTGAAAACAGATTAAAGGGACCAAGACTGAAGGTAGAGAAACCAGTTACAAGGGGAAGTGATGGCTGTCTAACTTAGAAAAGTGACAGCAAGGACAGAAAGAAGTGAATTGATTTGCATCCTTACATTGCTGATCTAAGGCCCAAGTTTGCTTTGCTTCAACTTTTTCTCTTTTTCCTAAGAGTTTATTGGGAAGACTGTCACTCCTCCTCCAAAAATTCACTCACCTACCTACTCCAATCCCAAACCCACGACCTGATAATACCAACACAAATTAAATATACTGGAACAGAAATTCTCAAGCTTGCCCAAAAAAACTGTACAGAAATAAATATATGCAAACCATAATTTCATGTAAGGTGAAAAATTACTAAGCTTACTGGGTCATATGAAAGAAAAGTTAAAGGGCTTTTGTTGGTACACTTACACCTCAGTGCCTCTCATTTTATTTTTTCATATTAGATTTCAAGCTCCTCCAGCACAAAAGCCTTTACAGAAGTTCAAGAAGAAATGCAGTTAAAAAGATAAAATGCCTCACCTCTAGGAATAAGTTTCTCTAATTGGCAAAAGAGTCATGAGTTTCAAAAGGATTTTCGGAAAGTGGGGAAGGATGTCAGCTTTTCCCCACTGGCTGATCAGAAAGAGATATTAAAGGAAATTAGATTCTAAAGAGTATGCATCTGACAGAAGACAATGGGGCTAAAGTGGAAAGACTCAGAATGTCATGTAATTTCTGATCTTGTCAGTGCTATTATGGGTGTGAAGAACAACTCTATCTGGGTACTTAAGGAAAACACGTTTTTCACTGGCAAGTTTGACTTTGGGAGAAAGGATAACTAGATATTTGGAGCAATCAGGCACTATGGAGCAATCATGGAAATCTTTAAAATTATGATTTAGGTGGACAAGACTCCACTTTGGAGGAATCATCAACTGTATTTATTAGATCACTAACTCTGCATGCCCAAAAGAAGAAAAGAACAACTTGCAAAAGAATAAAAGTCCAAATCACCGTCTCCCTAAACTTAAAATACTTCAATAAAACTACATTATAACAATATTGATGCTATAGTTTATTTTTAACTAACTAAAAGTTAATGTATTCAAGTTGTATATGGAAGAAGTACAATTCACAAAATAAACCAAAAGCGAGTTTCAAGATAAAATTCTTTAACATAGAATTGAGCATTAAAAGATATGGGTCACAGGGAGATCAGCTTGGTGCCTTGTGACCACCTAGAGGGATGGGATAGGGAGGGTGGGGGGGAAGGAGACGCAAGAGGGAAGAGATATGGGAACTTATGTATATGTATAACTGATTCACTTTGTTATAAAGCAGAAACTAACACACCATTGTAAAGCAATTATACTCCAATAAAGATGTAAAAAAAAGATATGGGTCAACAATTTTACAGTCAATTTCATATTTCCACTGAAATTCTACTTGAGGACTCAGAAAGGAATCTATACTACATCTTCCTTAAATGACTTCAGTTGGTTTTCATTAGGAGGGGATACTGCAGGAAGGGGGAGAACACTAATACTTATTGAGTATGCCCCATGAATGAAATGCATTATTTCCTTTAATCTAGCTAAAAGATTGATAAGATAGATAAGTATATATCCATTTTACAGATAAGGAAACAAGCTCAGAAAGATTATATAATTTACAAAAGTGAGAGATTTGTACTTTGAAATCTTAACTAAAGTAGCAAGTCTCTGAGGAAAAACTGACAAAAGGGATAAAGACTGAGACATCAGGTCCCTCATTAGCCAGGTTGGGAGCCTTCTGTTGACCTCTGTTTGTAGATTTCAAGAAACCTCAGCCCTTTAGCATTAGGTTCACATTCATGTAACAGTATTTCTAAAGATAAGGTTCTGAGAAACACAATCCTGAAACACTCAAAAAGATATGTATTTTAAGACCTTTCTGGAAAACTCATTAGACACATTAGTATATTAAAAGACATCAGAAATCCCACATTAGAAACTTGCTGTATATGTAGCCCAGCAGGAAACAGATGTCACACCTAAGAAGAGTAACTGAAGAAAGTTGAATGAAGGACTGTTTACAAAGTTTAGGCAGAGTTCAGGGAACCAGTGTGGTACAAAGAATCATCCTGGGACTAGCAAGAGTGGGAAGCCATTACAATCCCTAGGTTAGAAAGGGCAGAGGATAGAAACTAGGACCAAGCTACTAAGATTCCAGAGAGGAGAGAACTGTGGAGAAGTCAACTGATGTTCTGCAGCCTTTTCCCCCATGAGGTATCTACCGTATCTAGGTTCATGGAAAGAAGCTGTGAATCCACAGGGCAAGAGGCTTTGCCTTGGCAGAGAGCAACTATTGAAGGACTGATGGATTCTCAACAAAAGCTATGGAAGTCAGAAGACTATTAAATAACATTTTTAAAGTGCTGAAAGATATAACTGCCATCCTAGAATTCTATACCCGCTAAAAATACTCTTCAAAAACAAAGTTGAGGGGCTTCCCTGGTGGTGCAGTGGTTGAGAGTCTGCCTGCCGATGCAGGGGACGCAGGTTCGTGCCCCGGTCCAGGAGGATCCCACATGCTGTGGAGCGGCTGGGCCCGTGAGCCATGGCCGCTGAGCCTGCGCGTCTGGGGCCTGTGCTCCGCAACGGGAGAGGCCCCAACAGTGAGAGGCCCGCGTACCACAAAAAAAAAAAAAAAAAGAATACGCAGGTACTGAAAAATAAACACATTTGGCCAATGAAAAAATGAGAGAGATGCTCAATCTTACTAGAATCAGAGAAATGAGAGTAAAGACCACATGAGAAATAATTTTATACTTTTTTGGTTAGCAGAAATAAAAAACTGACAGTACCAAGTTGTGGAGTACTGTCAGATCTGCTATAATATTTGTCATGAAAATGTGAATCTGTTCCAATGAAATTAATATATTAATGAACAATTTGAGCATAACATGAATTTTGCATTTGATTATGCACAATTTCATCCTGACAAAGGCAGAAAACTGTATCCAGCTGAACCAAGCCACATAGGAATATACATTACACACACATCTCTAATATCTATCAATACCTCAGTTCACCAGTATCATGAGCCATACCCAACCACATTTGGTGCTACAATGTTCCATCCAATTTCAGATAACCTTCCTTCCATCACTACACAGTAACTCACAAGCTGCCGCCCTTTCAGAAACCCACTTGCACAAGCAAACTTCAGGTCTTTTTCAAGGTAAAGTGTTATATTTATTGTAATATTTATATATTTCTCAAGTATTTAAGATGTATGAAACTGTGCTACTGTTTTTACGTGCCACTAACAAAACTTTTGAGCATTTTCCCCCAACTCCATTATTCCCATAAGCCCTGTGGTTTTTATTAGGTGATTATGCATAGCATGGTGACTTTTACGACACAAGTGTTGTATTATAGCAGAATTGACAATAGATGGACAATGGAATCACCTATACGTGGGTATATAATTCTAAATTGCCATATCACTTTGGAAAATAAATTGACAGTAACTTGCAAAGCTGAACATTGACATACCTTATAATTCAACAATTTTACTCCTACATATACAGCTGAAAGAAAGTACTGTACATGCACATCAGGAGACATGTTCAAGAATATTCATAGCATCAGTATTCAAAATAGCAAAAATCTGGGAACAACATAAATGACAATCGACAGGATAACAGATAAAATGTTAAAATGTGACACAGTCACACAATAGAATATTACAAGGCAATAAAAATAAATGAAAATCATAACTATGGAGTGGAAAAAAAGTAAATTCCAGAAGATATGATGTATCATTTTATAAAGTTCAAATACATGCAAAACTAAACAATATATTGTTTAGGCAAATATATATTTATTGCTTAGACAAATATATATTTCATATTTCACAACTTAAAAGCAAGGTAATGATAAACACAAAATTTAGGAAAGTGGTTACCTCTGAAAAAGAGGCAGAAAATGGAATAAGGAAGAACACATAGACAATGGTAATTACTACTAGTAACAGAAAAATGGAATAAGGAAGAACACATAGACAGTGGTTTTACTACTAATTTCTAGTTCTCGAGCTAACTTCATAGAAATTCATTATATTATTAATCTAATTTTGTTTATTTAAAGTCTAAATACAAAATTTTAGAAAAACATTTTGTCTGATAAAGGAAACATTTTAATGCTTTCCAATGAAATCAACGTTTGCTTTAGTTTAACAATTATGGACAAAAGTACTTAAAAGGAATGAAAAATTTCCTTTATCATAGCAAAATGTTAGCATTTATTTACAGGTGATTAAAGTCTAGAAATGTTCCACTATAAAGCATTGACTACATCTTAATATTGATAGAGTTACTTCACCTAAAAGCTATTTTTTCAAATTATACCTCCTAACTTCTCTATTTCCTTTTAAGGAAATTTTCAGTAGGCCATAAGGTTAGAAATAAGCACAAAAAATCAATGTGTCCATCAGAAAAAGAAACTGAAATTATAGCTTAAAGGAAAGAAGCTGAGTCATTTCAGTAGAATGATGAACCATAAGCTCTCAAAGATGCAATTTTCTTCCCCCCTCCTAATTTGTCAATTTCATGGTCATCCATTAAGAAGTCAAAATGTCTGTACTCAGCAAGTCCTCTAATACAGGTGTGCGGATGGTAGCATCTGTAATGTATAGGCTGTTTACTTTGCAAGAATTTTATCATTGGCGTTGCTGCCTGTGCCTCTGAAGATAGTCTTTGATCAAATTCACTCAGGTGCTGACTTGCCTTAGGTCTGCCACTAAAACATAGATGCCTAAAGTCTACTTTTAGGCATATTTCCTGGACCACACACACATCAGGGACCTTGTCTGGGGCGCTTTCAGTGAGGCATATAAAAGTAGGTCCCAACAGACCATGAACATCTCACATGTAAGTACCATGTCCCATTACTCTATGTATCCCTGTGACCCGACACATTATTGATGAGTCCTGGTTGTAAAGGCAAAATGAAATCTTGTATCTGGTACATAAGTAGAGCTCCACAGACCCACCAACAGAAGTAAGGCCAGTGCCTAATTTAGGAATAGGTAGCTCAAAGATGAGATAGTTGGGCTTCATCTTCATCTTAGTGTCCCTATAAGTCCTCTTCTAGCTCTAAGATTCTAGGGTTCAATAAGTTAATCCTACTGATTCCATCAGTTCTTATTAACTGACCAATCAACAAATATAGAAAAGTACCTTAGCAGGTACTGTGGGGTGACACTAAAAGATCTGTATATACTTCCTGTATCCAAAGAGCTCACAGTCCAAGAATTTACATGGAAATGCAAAGGACCTAGAATAGCCAATACAGTTTTGAAAAATAACAAAGTGGGAAGACTTACCCTACCTGACTTCAAGACAATACAAAGCTACAGCAATCAAAGCACTGTGGTATTGATTTAAAGATAGACAGATATAGACTAATGGAACAGAAGAGAGTCTAGAAAAAGACCATATATACATCAATTGATTCTCAACAAAGGTGCAAAGGTAATTCGATGAGTAACACACAGTCTTTTCAAGAAATATTTGTAGAGAGAGAGTTGCAGGGATAGGCTCCAAGTGTCCTGGGTGTGCTTCCCTCACTGGGTCACCCATCCCGGGTCTCTTTTTTTTTTTAGAAAAAGACCATATATACATCAGTTGATTTTCAACAAAGGTGCAAAGGTAATTCGATGAGTAACAGACAGTCTTTTCAAGAAATATTAGTAGAACAATTGGATAATCATATGCAAAAAAAAAAGAACCTCTCAACCCTTACTTCATACCATAAAACAAAATTAACTCAAAATGGATAACAGACTTAAATGTAAGAACTAAACTTATAAAACTTCTAAAAGAAATCACAAAATCTTTGTGATCTCGTGATATGCAAAAATTTTAGACAGAACACATAAAGGGCAAGCCGTAAAAGAAAAGACTGATAAATTGAACTTCATCAAAATTAAAAAGGTTCTTCTTTGAATGACTATTAAGAAAATGAGGAGGACCTGAGGAAGATGGAGGAGTAGAAAGCACAAGGAATCTGTCTCCCCACCTAGACAACAATCGCACTGGCAAAATCTGTCTGATATAACTATTTTGGAACTCTGGAGTCTACTGAAGGTTTGCAACTTCCAGCAGAAGGACTGGACTGTGAATTGAGGTGATTTTAGTCAATTTCAGCTCTTAGCACAATAGCAACTACCCATCTCCCACCCCCAATGGCAGGTAGCCACGCGCCAGGAGCAGCTTGCATACCATCTGACCCTCGGCACAGAGACCGTGACCAAGTGGGATTTGTTCTTGCAACGCAGGGATGGTTCAACATACAAAAACCAGTCAATATTATACACCACATTAACAGAATGAAGAAACAAACAAACAAACCCACATGATCATCTCAATTGGTGCAGAAAAAGCACTGACAAAATTCAACACTCTTTCATGAGAAAAATACTTAGAAAGCTAGGAATAGAAGGAAATGACCTCAACAATATAAAAGCCATAAATGAAAAACCCATGGTAAACATTACTCAATGGTGAAAGACTGAAAGCTTTTCCTCTAAGATCAGCCAACAAGGCAAGGATGCCCACTTTCACCAATTCTAGTCAAAATAGTATAACAAGTTCTAGCCAAACCAATTAGGAAAGAAAAAGAAATAAAAGGCATCCAAATTGGAAAGGAAGAAGTAAAATTATCACTGTTTGGAGATAATATGATCTTATATGAAGAAAACCTTGAAGATTCCACAAAAAATGGTTAAAACTACAGTTGGCCCTCTGTACCTGCAGGTTTTACATCCACAGATTTCACCCAACCATGGGTCCAAATTCTATCTACACTTGTTTAAACCTACAGATGGGAAACCTGTCGAGAGCCAACTGTATTTATTGTACTAATGCTTTTTCATATAAAGGATTTGAGCATCCCTCGATTTTGTTATGGGGGCTCCTGGAACCAATCCCCCAAGGATACAGAGGGATGACTATAATAAATAAATTCAGAAAGTAGCAAAATACAAAGTAAATACACAAAAATCAGTTGCATTTCTATACACTAACAACGAATAATCTGAAAAGGAAATTACAAAAACAATTCCATTTACACTAGTATCAAAAATAATAAAATACTTAGGAATTGATTTAACCAAGAAAGTGATAATGAAAACTACAAAACGTTGCTGAAAGAAATTTAAAAAGACTTACATAAATGGAAACAAATCCCATTATCATGAATTGGAAGACTTAATAACTGTTAAAATGTTAGTACTACCCAAAGCGATCTACAGATTCAATGCAGTCCTATCAAGAATCTCAAGGGACCCCAAAAAGCAGAACAATCTTGAAAAAGAACAAAACTGGAGGACTCACACTTCCTGATTTCAAAATTTACTACAAATCTACAATAATCAAAAGAGTGTGGTACTGGCATAAAGACAGACATATAGAACAATGGAACAGAACAGAAAGCTCAGAAATAAACTCTTCCATACATGGTCAAACGATTTTTGACAAGGGTGCCAAAGACCGTTCAATGAGGAAAGGACAGTCTTTTCAACAAATGGTGCTGCAAAAATTGGATATCCGCATGCAAAAGAATGAAATTTGACTCTTAACTAACACCATATACAAAAATCAACTCAAAATGGATCAGAGACCTAGGGACTTCCCTGGGGTCCAGTGGTTAAGACTCCGTGCTTCCACTGCAGGGGGTGCGTGTTCAATCCCTGGTCAGGGAACTAAGATCCTGCTTGCCATGCGGCCAAAAAAAAAAAGGATCGGAGACCTAAATGTAAGGCCTGAAACTATAAAACTCTTAGAAGAAAACATGACAAAAACCTTACAACATTGGATTTGGCAATAGATATGACATCAAAGGCATAGGTAAAAAAAGAAAAAATAGACAAATTGGACTTCATGAAAAATTTAAAATTCTGCATATCAAAAGATGGTATCAACAGCAACCCATAGAATGGGAGAAAGTATGTGCAAATCTGATATAGGAGATTAATATCCAGAAATATATAGAGAACATCTAAAATTCAGGCAACAACAACAACAAAACAAAAAACCCAATTCAAAAATGGCCAAAAGATCTGATAGGCATTTCTCCAAAGAAGATATGCAAATGACCAATAAGCACATGAAAAGATACTCAATATCACTAATCATTAGGGAAATGCAAATCAAAACTACAATGAGATACCACCTCTCTCATTAGTATGATTACCACCAAAAAAACCAGAAAACAAGTATGGGCAAGAATGAAGAGAAACTGCAACCCCTGTGCACTGTTAATGGAAATGTAATTGCTATAGCCACTGAGGAAACAATATGGCAGTTCCACAAAAAAATTAAAAATAGAATTACCATATGATCCAGCAATTCCAATTCTGGGTATATACCCAAAAGAATCCAGAGCAGTGTCTCAAAGGGGTATCTGTACACTCATGCTCATAGTAGCATTATTCACAACAGCCAAAAGGTAGAAGCAATCCAAATATCTACCAAAGGATGAATGGATAAACAAAATGTGGTATACAGATACAGTGGAATATTATTCAGTCCTAAAAAGGAAGGAAATTCTGACACATGCTACAATATGGATGAAACTTGAGGACACTGTGGTAAGTGAAATAAGCCAGTCACAAAAGGACAAATACTGTATGATTCCTCTTATATGCAGTACCTACAATGGTCAAATTCATTGAGACAGAAAGTAGAATGGTAGTTACCAGTGGCTGGGAGGAGGGGGCAATGGGGAGTTATTTAATGGGCACAGAGTTTCAGTTTTACAAGATGAAAAATTTCTGGAGATTGGCAGCACACAATATGAATATCCTTAATACTACTGAGTTGTACACTTAAAAATGGGTAAAATGATAAATTTTTATGTTCTGTGTATTTTACCACAATTAAAAGTAAAACAAAACAATCACCATTAAGTGGGCTCAGATAGGAGAATTCAGAAGGGGATGAGGGCCGACTCATATGGCTGTACAAGTTGTCGTGCACAAGGGCACCTAGCCATGGGCTTGAAATCTAACCCACATTGTTCTCCAAGCCAAGCAAACCTAATTTGTAAAGAAGGAAGGAGGAGGGAGGGAGGAAGAAATTAAGAGAGACAGTAAGAAAGGGGGGAGGGAGGAAGAGAAAAAAAGGGAGCCAGTAGAGCAAGGGGGAGGAGGGGGAGGAGAGGAGGAAGAAGGAGGAAAAGGTTCTACCCAGTGGGGTGAGTTTGTTCTCAGGACTTCTGCTTTAAAAGCTTCTGATTCTGTGAGAGAACAGCACTGGGTGGTTCGGAATTACTATTTAGGATCTGTGTTTCCCTTTGAAACTACAGTATGTGCAGCAGCACTAAACTGTCCTCTAGAAGATAAGATTGAGAGAACCGGATCACCTTTTTCTAATTCTCTCACTGACCTCTGTTTCCAGGCAAATGACATTAACGCTGAAAAATTCCACCATTTCCCTCAGTTAAATGCTGCCTTCTTCTGAATGGAAATACTCCGGGAGTAGTTAACATATCAGTATTAACGTTTATTGAGCTTTTTCTTTGTTCCAGGGACTGTTCCAAGTAATTTACATGCGTTACTATACCACTTAATCCTGAAATGCCCCAGATGAGGTAAATACTATTTTTATACAATTTTTACTTGTATAGATGAAGAAGCTGAGACACAGGTTAAATAATAGTATAAGGTCACATGGTTGGTAAGGAAAGCTCTGAAGTCCATGTTTGACTTTTTCTTCAATGATAGATGCCGTTTCCCCATAAATAACCTTTCCTTTCAGAACAGAAGTTAAACAAATTAAATAAGAGCTGGCATTCTTTAGACCACATCATCACCTTCTAAAGGGAGCTGGAGCCTGCTAAGGCAGCCTGAGGGGAGTTAAACAAGGAAAGGCTAAACAGGGCCAGCCCACTTCAAAGCAGCCCCTCCTACAGGGAAGTCCAACCCAAGGACCTGGGGTTCCTAATAACACTGAATTTCTTGCAGTTTCTGGCACATACCATGTTTCTTTCACTGTGCCTTTGCTCATGCTGTCCCTACCACCAGGAAAACACCGCCCCTTGCCCTACTTTACCAGAATGACTCTGTCCCAACCCTCAAAACTAAACTCAACTCCCATCCTCTCCAGGAAGGCTTCCATAAGCCGCCTTCTTCCCTAAACCGTCTCTTTCCTCCCTGCCAGAATGAACCTAGTACACCTCCCATATTCCATGGAAATTACTGCTTTTCTGTGTCCGTTTCCTCCAGTTCGGGAAGAGACTGTGCCTTATTTATGACTACCATTTACAGAGCGATGACTGCTTTCCATAGATTATCTCATTTAATCCTAAAAACAATCCTATGACATGAATATTCTCAATCCCTTTTTTGCATATGAGGAAAAAGTCTTAGAGCAGGTATCTTCTCTAAGCTAATAAGGAATAGATAAAAGATTTAACTTAGATATGATACCAAAGCCTAGTGGTACATGTAACCACTAGAGTGCACAGCACTTCCCATATTCAGATTTGTATTCCATACCTGCAACACAGTAGCCTGCAAATAACTGATGTTTAGGAAATGTTTGCTGCACTGATTTGAAGCCAATGATAAATGATAAATAACTTAAATGATAAATAAATAAACCAATACACAGAAATAAAGGCACAGTATTTAAACACTGAAACTTTACTCCCTTTCAAGGCAAATTAAGCAAATAAAAACAAAGGGGAAGAAGAGGGTATTTTCTAGGCCCATCTGGCTGCACCTGATGCATAAGGATCTGCCGATCAAGAGGCAACAGTACCCAGCTGGTTTAGGTCATTGAGAGAAAAGCTGCACGCAGACAGCTTACATGCTGGAATAAATGAGCAAGGTGAGCAAATACCATTTTCTGGAGAAGCTGGGACTTATTTCACACTGCTGCTGTCTTCAGAGAAGATAATTTCTTTAAGTGAGCGGGAGATAAGGGAGGAACTGCGGCTAAAGGGTTTAAAAGAAAGGGGATGGGTTCACATGTAGTACTTTCTTAACTTCATAGATAAGAAATGCCTGATTGAGGAACTGTTTCACCAGGGACCCTGAACAGTGATATGTGAAGAAACTGGCAGAGCTGAAATTCTTCAACTCTGAGGGCTTCACGATAAACACAACAATAGCAGTTAATATTTATAAAGCACTTATTATGTTCCAAATTCTGTGCAATGAGCATTAAATGAGACAATATGCATTTAAAAAAAAGAAAAACAACTTAGCACAGTGCCCAGCACTGAGTCCTGCTTCAATAAATGTCAGTAGTCGTCTTCATGTCTATTATTATTAACATTACCACCCTCAGTTCACTTACTCCTCACAACAACACAGGAGGTATATACTTTTATCATCCCCATATTACAGATAGGAACTAATTTTAGGCAGGTGAGATAACAAACTCAGGTGCACACAATTAGAAAATGGAGGGAGCAGAGCACAGGGCAGACAAGCCCTAAAGGGCAGAAGTGCTAGTGTAGTAATAATGTAATAGTACTACAGCTACTATAGGTGATCCTGTGTTGAGCACTTCACAATCATCATCTTTACACCTCACACCAACCCTGCAAGGCATTATTACATCTTTTAAATATGAGGAGACTGAAGCTCAGAAAGGTCATACCCAAACTCTCGCAGCTGGTAAGTAGCAGGCCAGATTTAAACTCAGATCTACCTGACCCCAAAGGCTATACAATTCCATGACACTAGGTTTTCTTTGGTCATAAAATGTGCTGTAATGCACGCCCAAGGAAACCACTGTGGACACTGTACTGGGCCCCCCATACACTGGGCATCTACCGTGTGGATTGTATTTTGCAGGTATTATTGTGAAGAAGGCACACAGAAAGCCAGATAACTTGGCTTCTATGCATGACTCCAAGTTCAAAATCTAATGCTTCCTGTCAAGGGCATTCATGTACTCAAGTAACTTGGTAATAAAAGGAAAAGAGGAGGGCTTCCCTGGTGGCGCAGTGGTTAAGAATCCACCTGCCAATGCAGGGGACATGGATTCGAGCCCTGGTCCGGGAGGATCCCACATGCCATGGAGCAGCCAGGCCCGCGTGCTGCAACTACTGAGCCTGTGCGCCTAGAGCCCGTGCTCCACAACAAGAGTAGGCACCGCAATGAGAAGCCCGGGCACCTCAACGAAGAGTGGCCCCCGCTCGCCGCAACTAGAGAAAAAACCGCACACAGCAAAGGAGACCCAACGCAGCCAAAAATAAATTAAATTAATTTTTTTAAAAAATTCTTATTAGTCTCAGGTTTAAAAAAAAAAGAAGAAAAGAGGAAACCACGGGTCTTTCCTGGAAAAATGGTTTGGGGAAAGGCTAACTTTTCAAAGAGATTATTTTGGGGAACCAAGTTTGATACAATTTAACTCAATGTGGAACTCAAGATAAGTGAGCTTCCCTGACAATAAACAAATCACAGAGTATCTCTTCTCCGGAGCACAGCTCTGTTCCACCACCACTACTCTGAGGCATTACACCGCTCAGATGGAAAAAAAAAAACAAAACCAGTACTATCCAGAAAAGACCTAGAAAATATCAAAAGGAGCAGAAGCTACAGTATCTGCCTTGATTTATTTTGGTGTCATAGATGTTGCTGCACAGTGCAAACGGTATGATGATATTTGCTGATTACAAGGCCAAGTAATATACTTCAGTGTGGATTGATGTATCATCAGCACTGTAAGAAACTACAGGTCTTACCTTGTAAAAAAAAAAAAAAATTTAATTTCAGCCCAATTTGTCAGTTCTTCCTAGGGTTTCAGTTTTCCCCTCCTCAGGAAAAAATCTTTAAAACCATTTCATAGATAAAAATAGGTTTGGAGTTTCACACGGGTAACCTTGTAATTTTGTGCTTCTTGGTTATTACCATGTGCTCCTTTAGAACACTTGGGTCAGTTGTCTAATTTGAAAAGCTCTGCTGACACCCTAAAGTGCTTGTTCTAATTGTCGCTTAACATACACATAAGAAACTTCTTAGAAGATAAGCAAACGTTCATAATTGTTTCCCTGGTTTGAACCCAAAAAAGAAATGTAAATATATATTCTCATTAAATGAGCTGTGACTTTAATTACCGAAAAATGTTATTAATTCTGATAAGGATTATTCCAAAGGTAATAAAGATAAAAGCTTTCAAAATTAATTAAGCACATATTCATTAAACCCAAGGTAGCTTCAGTTTCTTTACTGAGCAAATACAATTAACACTTAATCTGAATCTCGATAAGTTACATAATCATGTGATTCAAAATAAAGGGAGGATACAACCTTGGCCTTCTCCGTTTTACATGGGAAAACATTAATGACGCTGACATCGGAGACAATTAGACAGTGTCAGCCAATTGTTTTTAGCCAGCTTTCTCTCACATCTGTGGTGTCTACAAGCAAGAAGGCTCATTGTTTCCACAGGCCTCCTTCGGGCCTTGGTTTTTTGTGTAAACCGTCAATCTTTTGGCGAATATCAAAGCCGTGAGGAAATTAGAACAGACCAGCTCTGCTGCCCCAACACTAAAGCTTAGCAGGGTGCATCCACTATGCTACTAATTAGGCAGTGACCAACAAAATAACCTGTCAATGTCCGCTAGCCATTTCCCACACACCTGCATTTCATACCCTAATAAGCATACAGCAAGAGAGAAAAAGGGATAGCTGCTGAAGTGTGAAAAATGAACAAAATATAACAATGTTTCTATCCCCACCTATACTTCTGGCAATTACCATTTAACATTAGGGGGACTCAACATGTCTGAAGACTCACAATACAGTATCTGAAACTAAAACCCAGGGGGGAAGCCACACATTGAGACTGTATTAAGGGTTGCTTCAAAAATATCACACTAAGAAGAATCTACAGTTATGTATAAAACCCAGGAAACTGAAAATGACCATAATTTAGATTAGGGACCAAGAGGCTGACTTTTTAAAAAACATTTTCTATTCAAGCCATTGAAAAAGAAATGCATACTATTTTCTTCATCGTTTCCTTCCATAAAACGAAAATATATCACAGGGCAGGAAACAGGTTGTCACGTTTTTCCTTATACATTCCACCCTGATTCAGTAAATGTGTGATCACCATCATTCTTTTGACCTACCACATATTAATTTCTTTTTCAGGTCTCTATTTTTTCCCATGGATTCCCACTGTAGGTTCTGAAAGCAGCATTTTATTTTCTAGCATTTTCAATCACAGAGAAAACTACGTGCCTTGGCAATTGAGGAAGCTAGAAAGTGCAACATTAAATGGTTTGAAAACACTCCTCCTTTGCCCTTGATCTTTAAAATATATTTGAAAACTCTCATCATCCAGGTGTAGAAACTGGTTCCATTATATCTTTAACAACATTATTCTTAACAGATTCCAACCAGATCTCTATTTAAGATGGTTCCCAATTAGTTGGGTCATAAAATCTCTAATATCTTTATTGATTCCAATATTTCTGAACTCAAAAATACATACTATCTCAAAAAAAAGTTTTTTGGGTAAAAATTAAAA
Organism: Leucopleurus acutus; assembly: GCF_964270905.1. Classification (NCBI taxonomy): domain Eukaryota; kingdom Metazoa; phylum Chordata; class Mammalia; order Artiodactyla; family Delphinidae; genus Leucopleurus; species Leucopleurus acutus. The sequence goes on along the minus strand of NC_139156.1, from coordinate 13,740,670 downwards.
AGTGTAACAATTTGGTTATTGTGATTAAAATAAAAACAATACTAACTGGATGCCTCTCAAAGTGAAGGATTAAGAAACAAACAAACTTTGCACAATGGCTCTCTCCACTTTATTTTACCCTAAACAAAGATTCTGTAGTACAGGTATCCATACGATAGATTTCTTATGAAAAGGCTACTGGCTTTTAAGACCATATAGCCATTGGAGCAGCTCCTTTTTGTGCCTAGGGATCCAGCTGAACTTTTTTAAAAACAGAGAACAAGAGAAATGTAAGGACAAAATTGTTATGTGAAGAAACATCACTTCATCTCAATATGTGCCAAGAAATAGGCTATATTGTGAGAGAATCCTTGATAGAATCACATACAATACAGACCAACATTCAAACGGTATTTGTTAGATACTTCTGAACACTACTTTTCTTTTCATTAGACTTTATCCAAAAACAGCATTTTCGATTATAAATAAAAACTTTCTCCACCTCTTCCTACTTGAACTCAAGTACAGAAGGCCCCTATTTAAAATGCAGCTCTGGAGCCGCCACCAGGCTGCCTGTTCAGCTGCCAGTGGCTTTTGTGTACAAAGATGTTAATTGGTCCTAATCCCCTCCTAGAAGCTGTTTTGGTAGCCTGACCTGGCACCCTGAAGAAGGACACCTTGGTGTGAAAAACTAAAGGGTCCATTGAGGAGGGAGTGAAAGGCAGCCAAGCATTCCAACACATTTTAATTTCAGGAATTAAAAAACAGGAACATCATCATGGCGATCCTAGAGAAATCTTAAAAAGCTTTAATAACAGTGAAGTAAGTCCTGCAAACACCCAATCTACACACACACACACACACACACACACACACACACACACACAGAGAGAGAGAGAGAGAGAGAGAGAGAAGGAAGACCCAGAGCGGGGGCAAAAGGAAATTCAGATTCTCAAATTAAAAACTTGTTCAGCTTGTAAACTCGTTCTCTGAAATTCAAAGACTGAACCTGACTAGTTGAGACACTTATTTTTTCTGTCTTATTTTACCAAACTGACATGCTTATGACAGTCAGATTCCCACTCTGTTCAACCCACCCAAAGATTCTGCTAGAATATATGGTCGTATTTGGTTGAAGTACAGTATCTATCTCAATGACTAAATTTGTATTATAACTCAGTTTCTAGAAGAAAACGTGAAGAGAAGAGCAGTAATTCTTACGGTAAACTTTTAATTCACTCTAGTACATGTCAAATAAACAATCTTTTCTTAACACACTATAAAATACTATCTATATTATGTACCAGGTTAAAGAGTATACATTTGATACCCTGGGTGGCAAATTATGCTAATGGATGCATGATCTACACCTGTGGGGTTTTGAATTTTTTGACAGTTCACAGATCAACTTCATGGGTCAAAGGAGTCTGCCTTTCACCTGATAAAAGCAGAAAGATATGAAGGTTATGGATTACTAAAATGGCACCAAATGCCAAATATTCAAACATGACCTAGTTTATATTTTAATATCCCACACTGATTCCTGAAGGTTGCTGTTTATTTTTTTCCCATTAGCACATCAGATACAGGTAAGGGCAAGAGAGTCAGAGGGCTGCCTCTAGTGAGAACATCTGCAAGGTGCATCATTTAAAATGGAGTAGAATGTCCTCAAAACTACTGAAGAGTCACAGAAAGGGAATGGAAAGGTTTTCTGGCAGTGAATGGTCATTCTAAAAGCAGAAGGCATTCAGGTGTGCTTTTAAGTCTGAAATTTGAGATGATCTAGCCTGTGGAATAAGAGATTCCAATCATCAAGATGGATTTTGTATAATATAATCAGATATTAAAGACAAAAACAGCAGCCCTATTGTGGTCGTAAACATCTTTCCCACAAACCACTACACTCATCCCACTACATCTTTTTTTTTTTTTTTTTTTTTGCAGTATGTGGGCCTCTCACTGTCCCGGCCCCTCCCGCCATGGAGCACAGGCTCCGGACACATAGGCCCAGCGGCCACGGTCCACAGCCCATGGGCCCAGCCGCCCCGCGGCATGCGGGACCCTCCTAGACCGGGGCATGAAACCGTGTCCCCTGCATCGGCAGGCAAACTCCCAACCACTGCGCCACCAGGGAAGCCCCCACTACATCTTTTTTAAACGTTCACCAACAGTAATGACCACTGACCATGCCAAAATCCACTCTGAATATAAGTATCAAACATGATCATGATGTGGACCTTACAAGACACTCTCCCAAGCGATTCCTTTGTCACTTAGCAAATAAAAAAGAAAGAATGCAGGACTTGAAAAGTTATTCACTTTCAAACTCAGTATCTATGCTCCCTGAATCCCCTCCAAACACTTCTTCCTACTGGTGGAGATAGTCAATTAACGCTCCTTCACACAAGCCAACTTCTTAGCGACAGACCAGCCCTGAACGAGACATGAGTGGCTGCCTCCTTTATATCCCTATTTTTGAAAGTCCTAAAATCTATAAAGACCTTAACAGTACCTCATACAGAAAAATCTAAATAGTATAAATAAAAAGTACAATGTCTCTTCCCAAATAAAATCTCCTTTAAAAATTATTTAATGGAGGGCTACCATCTACCAATATCACTTCATTTGTTTTTGGTCTCAGGATATTTAGGCCAGAACTTAAATAACTTATCCAAATTCAGGGTTGTTAAAAAGTGGGGTTAAAATTTGAGTCATGTCTGATTCCAAAAATCACTTTCTTTTCACCCCACCACGACACTATATGCCTCTCCAAATTATTTTAAAATCTTACTAGGTAATCATAGAGAAGTGAAATATAAAGATGCTAGTCTTTTCAAATGTCTAGCACTAGCATAATCATATGGTAGGTGCTGAATAAATATTTGTGGAATTAAACGTTACTGGCCATTTCCTTTCTCTTATCTTTGAAGCCCAGGTTAGAATTTTAATTCTTTCTTATACTAAGCTGGGGGGCTCTAGGTAAGTAAGTTCACCTCTATGAGCCTGTCAAATGGATAAATAACTGCCTACCAGATTGTCATAAACAGTAAATACATGTAAAGCATCTGGCACACATTAAATCAGGGTCTGGGAAACAATGACTGGCAGTTTATGACCACCTGTTTTGTCACTAAAGTTTTATTGGAACACTGCCACACTCATTCATTAAGGTACTATTGCTTTCAGGCTATAACAACAGAGTTGAGTTCAATAGAGACTGTATGGTCCACAGAGCCTAAAATATTTACTATCTGGCCCTTTACAGAAAATGTTTGCCAAAACCCAAAGTAGGTAACCAATTAATGGATGTTTCCTTTCCTTTATTGAGTGAGATCACTTCAGGTTGAGTGAACTACATTTTTTTTTTAAGTTTTTAAGAGCCAAGTACCATGCTATTAACACGCATCCCTATATATCCAGCCTGCATAAAATAAGATCTGTATGTAATACATATCAGTGGAAAGAGACACAAGAAGAGCTGGGCACAGCTCTGAAGCACAGGCTGAAGGATTGGATTATGCTTATCTCCAGGGCATGGGACTCAATGGCTGCCATTCATTTAGCTAGGGCATTTCTTCCAGGTTATGGAAGAGCTTCTTGAAGAAATGACATCTGAGCTGAAATCTAGAGGTTGAGTTAGCTAGGCAGGGAATTTCCCTGGCGATCCAGTGGTTAGGGCTCTGAGCTTCCACTGCAGGGGGCACACGTTCGATCCCTGGTCAGGGAACTAATCCTGCATGCCGTGCGGCACGGCCAAAAAAATAAAAAAATAAAATGAAATAAATAAATAAAAAGAAAAAGAGCTAGGCAAAAATGGAGGGAATAAGTATTTGAGTAAGCAGAAACAGCTTATCAAAGATTTTGAGGTGGGACAGATCTTATGAAGCAGCTAGTATGGCTGAAGCATAGTGAACAACATAGAAAAAGGTAAAAATGCTGTGGGGAGTGGGGTAGGTAGTCAGGATGGAGTCCCATAATGGAGGACCTTGTAGGTCTCAGAAAAAACTTTGGATTTTAGACTAAGACCTAAGTGAGTTAAGAAACCATTGAAGGATTTTTTTTTTGCTGTACGCGGGCCTCTCACTGTTGTGGCCCCTCCCGTTGCGGAGCCCAGGCTCCGGACGCTCAGGCTCAGTGGCCATGGCTCACGGGCCTAGCCACTCTGCGGCATGTGGTATCTTCCCGGACCGGGGCACGAACCCGTGTCCCCTGCATCAGCAGGCGGACTCTCAACCACTGCGCCACCAGGGAAGCCCCCATTGAAGGATTTTAAATGACATAATCTAATTTATATTTTAAGATCACTTTGGTATTTGCATAATGATTAAATGAATAAATGGGAAAGAGTTGAAATAGGAAACCTCCATGACTGAGAACAGGCTAAAATCCAGGTCTCCTAATTTTCAGTTAATTTTATTTTCACTATATTGGGCTATTTTGGAGAAAGCAGCTCACATAACATTGTATCTGGGTCTTTTCCAAGCTTTGATTAGTTAATCTGGAAGGAGCTTCAGGGATAGCAGTTACATGGACCAGTAGTCTGGGTGTGAAGACTTAAAGGACAAGGTGATAAACAAAAGCTCTTCTGTCATAAGCCTCAGGAAATCAGCTAAATTGGAGAAATATGGTTCAGCTGCCCAAGGAATAAGAGAACGGCTATAGAATGAATAGCCAGAACGCTGGCCTAAGAAAACCAACATATGATTGCACCTAGGATGAAAAAAGGCAGGCCAATAAAATGTCTCAATTTTTAATTCTGAGAAACAACTGAAGAAATTTCAAGTGGCCGAGAGAGCTAACTTATTCTCTGTGGTCCCAAGAGTATCGATAGAGCAGGGCCAATGGGTAAAAGAAAACTAATGGAAGGCACGTTTTTATCTTGCCATGAGGCAGAACTTTCTAACACAAAGCTGCCCAAAGAGAGAACCGCCTGTTCCTGACCGGCTGATTCGAGTCACTTCCTTACCGGTATACTATACTAAGTACTAGAGTAAGTTCCCCACCATTAAATGCTTTTAAACCATTTGGTTGAATTAGAGGACTAAAGTGCCTTCCAACAGGAGAATGGATGGTTGCCACAAAACCTGAAAGTGTCTATGCATTAAAGTATACCTTTCTTCTCCTCCCAATTATTGAAAAAACAACTATTTTTAAATGGTAGAAGTAAAGCCAACAGGAAAGTTGAACCTTTTGCCCCTTTTCACAGTGAAAACATTTTCTGAAAAATGACCCATCTACATAGCAAGACTAGGACGCTGACTTTCCCACCTCCAGCTAAGGCACAGACACTGCTGTGTCCTAAGGAATAGGATGACCTGCTGTCTGCTCTCATCAGAGCACCTAGTGTGACAGAGGAACACCCAAGGGGCTTACATTTCAAATAGGACAGTAATACAGCTGTCCTTTCAGATTCCCGTGAATCAAATCTCAGATACCAAGGTATTTCAAATACTTTATTGAGTCTCAGGCAGAGATCAAGATTAATTCTTTATTAGGCTCTACAAAGACTTAGGCATTGCTTCTCAAATCTTACACGCTAAAATTAATTCAGTCCAAATGTTCAGGGACTCATTTTCCTCTCACTTCAAATACCTGAGGAAATGCGCTGCCAGTGAAAAGCCCTGCATTGTTAGAAAATCCAAACCACGACATGCTTCCTGGGATCTGAAAATTAGCAGGAGCTCACCCTCCAGCTTCCTGTCCTAGTGTTTTCTTGCTTTTTTTCCCTCTCAAACAAGTGGATCTAGTTACATTTGTTTCAGCTCTCAGATATTTCGGCAATTTTCCTTTCTGAACAGAAGAATTCAGTTCCTTTCTTAACAGTCCAAGCAGGAAAGGCAGGTGAAAAAGTTAACTGAAAAACACTAACAGTGCCGGTACCATAATTACCCAAGGAATATAAAGCTCTATTCTCTCAGTGATGAAAAAGGGGAATTACACATGTAACTTCCATTAACATTAATGGGACTTACCTACATAAATCCCTTAAGCGTCAGTGGGAAAAATGGACTCAGCATAACTATTAGCCCGGCACCTTTACTCTTTCAGTCATTTCTATTACACGATTAAAAGGCAAAGAGACGGGTGCTCTGCAAACCAGAACCAGATGAAGCTTCACTCCACAGAATTTATTGTCACCTTCTTCTTCAGGTCCATTTCTCTAGAATGGTTATAAAAACTGAGGCCTTTATTTCATTTTCTTGCCTTTTTCATATTTGACCTGATGGAAACAGAACTTAATATGCCACACAGTTTTTCACATGAGTTTTCCCTTAGTGGTTATGGGTTTTAGAGCTACTGTTTCTGCCCTAGAATGCAATTATCAGCAAACCATGCTGAAGAATAATTCTTAGCTAGATATACCGCTGAGCAACAGCTTAATGGGGGAAGACACTCTTGTACCCAAATCATTAAGACACAAAGCAGAAGATGAGGAGTATTACTGCGGAAGCACAAGTTTAAAATGCTGAGAAAGGGAACAAATCTTAATGGGGATAAAAGGGAAATGTTATGAAAGAGGTGGTTTTGAACTGGGCCTTGAAAGCCAAGTAAAATTATCTCCAACACAACCTCAGGACCAGACACAAATACAGGAAACACTTAAAGAGCAAACAAGGAGGCACAAAATAATAGTAAAGATGGTGGGTCTGGTGCCAGATAAGCCTGGGTTTGACTTCTGGTTCTGACTAGCTGTGTAACCACACCAAGCCTCAGTTTCCTCATCTACAAAATGTGAATAATAACACCTACCTCATAAGGTTATTGAGAAAAGTAAATAAGGCAATTGTGGAGTTTACTAAAGTCTCAGCCCTACATCTGGTAATATTAATTCACCATTCATTTGTTACTATTACCATTACAATTATTCGTCTTGAATAGCCTCCAAATTATTTAGCATTAATAGCTTCCATAGTAAAAGTCTGATATGTCTGATTATTCCTAGGAATTACATGAGTTGGATTAGATTCCAACTAGGCTGATCTCCCCTCCCTTCAACATGCACTCTTCGAGCACCACCACCACTTTGATCACCACACATCACATCACACTTTACCTGAAATGCACAACGCTCCTCACAACAAATCCTCCCTCACATCCCAGATCCACATCCCCCTCCCAGAAATCTGTCCTGGACCACTTGAACCAAAGGGATCTCCAAAACCATAAAACTAATCTGGTGAAAATCCTATTAGGTAAGTAGATTAGGAATTCTTATTCTTATTCATAGGTGAAGTAACCAAGGTCCAGAAAGGTCAAATGATTTGCCCATAGTCACGTGGCTAGTATTTGGCAGAGCCAGGACTAGAATCTCTGTCTTTTGATTCCTAGTCCCATAACCTCAGGACCTTAGTCGAACTTAATCCAATGATGAACCCACCATGATTATAGTATATTTTTAAAACAACGTGAGAACAATCACACATGGGATTGTTTTTCAGGTTTTTTTGGCTTGGGCTTATGACCATAAAATGATCATGGTTTTAAAACACCAGATCAACTAAATTAAATAACAAAACAGTTCTAATGATGTCCTACATTGAGACCAGCACCACTGAGGGACAGCAGAAACAGAGCCATCCCTAGGACTCTACACCTTGTGCAATCCTCCCAGGCACAAACCTTTAAGATCAACAAGTAGGGAGACAGCTGGGGGTAGAAACAGAAGAATCAGCTGCTATAGGATACAATTTAGGCTCCCTAGCGTGACATTCAAAACCAAAGAAAAGTTCCCAGCTACCTTTCAAACCTCACTTCTACTACTCCCTTACTTACAACTTGCAGGGGTGGGGGGGCATCAGTCAAGAGGTTAAAGAATTATATATTACCATGGATACAAATCTATTAAATTAGTGGATGTTAGAAAAGTGACACTAATAGGGTGAGGGAAGTATAGAGGTGAGAAAAGCTTGACTTTGTATAGACGTGGGTTCATATTCTGGCTCTACAAATTTTTCACTGTAGTATATTAATACCTTGGGCAAATTATTTAATATGAGCCTCATTTTTCTCACCTGTGTGTGTATGCCATCTCCCTCAGAGATTCTCAAAGTGGTCCCTGGACCAGAAGCATCAGCACCACCTAGGAACTTGAAAGAAATATAAAATCTCAGACCACACTGAAAAACCTATAGAATGAAAACTCTATACTCTGGTGCTGGGCCCAGCAATATGTGTTATTACAAGCTCTCCTGTACATTGTAATCATCTGGACAGCCTTTTACAAATACTGATGTCTTGCTCCCATTCCCAGAGATTCTGATATAATTAGTCTGAGGCATGGGTCTCCTATTTCTAAAGACCACCCCCAACCACTGCTCCAGATGACTCTAAGGTGTAGTCAAGGTTGAGAACCCTTTCCTTAGAGGGTTGTTGTAAGGGTTAACTGATTTAAAATATCTTCAGCAATTAGCACAATGCCTTGCACACCGTAAACACACAATCCATGCAAGCGTCCCTCAATAGAAAATATCTATTTCATAGTGTTTTTGTTAAAATTTCATATCAGAAGGAAATAAACCAAAACATTAACAGTAATATTCCCTGAGTGATGGGAGTATGGGCGATTTTTTAAATTTTTATACTTTTCCAAAATTTCCAAAAGCATTAACATGTATTACATTTGTAATCACAAAATTAATGAAGCTAAATTTTAATAGAGAAAAGAATATTTCTTCTGAGGCTCTTACCTTATAAACATGCTCCTATAATTATCCTGTTTCTGTCAATTAATCAACGGGGAAATTACATTATTTTCACTTTACAGATGGAAAAACTGAATCAGAAGTAGAGTCTCCCTGAGCTTATACAGGATTCTGATGATAGTTAAGGTCAAAATAACTAATATTAATGATCACAACTAATTTCTCTTTTCTGGAACACCTCTCACATCCCTTGGAGAACAGTATTGTCTCAGTATGACATAAGATGGGGAACTGGAGGCATCAGTGCTGTTCAATTCCATTTGACCCCTAAGAACTACCTTGAGTCTCCACCACCACTTCCATGGTCCATGTAAACCATCCCCACTTCAAAAACAATCCTAGCAACTGCTCTCACACATTGCTGCCACAATCGAAGAGGTGATCACTACTAAGCAACTTGGATTTGTAAGGACCACTGCAAAAACATGGGGTCATGGAAAAATCAGGCAGGAAGTCTGATTTTTCTTTTGTAGTCCCAGCTCTAAGATATGAATAGTAAAGTAGCAACAGCTATTATTTATGCACTGTTTACTATGTCTTAGGCACTAGGTTCAGCATTTTACAAACGTTTACAAAATGTGTCTAGATTAGAGCAGTGGTTCTCAAACTTTAGAGCATCAAAATCACCTGGAGGGCTTGCTAAAACACAGATTACTAAACCTCAGCCCCAGGAGTTCTGATTCAGCAGGTTTGGGATGAGACCTAAGAATATGCATTTCTAACAAGTTCCCCGGTAATGCTGAAGCTACAACTCAACCACACTTTGAGGACCACTGGATTAGATCATCTGGGTACTTTCCAGCTCTGATACTCTGTCTGAACGCAAACCCCAATTCACATCCTAAGGCCCAACACTGAGACTTAGAATTGAACCCTTATCTATGAAATGGAAACACACTCACGGACAGAGAACAGACTTGTGGTTGCCAAGGGGGAGGGGGTTGGGGGAGAGATGGAGCGGGAGGTTGGGATTAGCAGATGTAAGCTATTATATACAGAATGGATAAACAACATGGTCCTACTGTATAGCACAGGGAGCTATATATTAATATCTTATGATAAACCTTAATGGAAAAGAATATTTTTCAAAGAATGTATATATATGTATAACTGAATCACTTTGCTATATAGCAGAAATATTGTAAATCAACTATACTTCAATAAAAATAAATAAATAGATGAAAGAAAGAAAGAGAGAAAGACAGACCTGAACCCTGAAAATTTTCAATGTACTTGTCACAATCCCCCATGACCTCCATCTGGTCCAAATAAAAGGTTTCTCTTTAAATGTGAATCCAGCAAAGTCAATGCAAGGGCACCTGAGGTATCTGTGGTGACCCTCTGCAGTGGGGAAGGCACAAACCAAGTCCCAGCTCCCCAAGCACATAGCAATTTTCTTAATAATAAATTCCTGATCATCAGAAGCAGGGCCACCAGTCAATCAGAGACACATTCAACAAAGCACCCTAGCCCTTCATTAATCTCTGTCTTTTCACACTACAAAAAGGCTGATATTGTACATTAGAGCCTTTTCCTCCCACCACAAACAGAGGGCCTGGCCTGCTATGATAAGAAAGCACAATACTAAAATGTATCAGGACCTTACAGTGCTTTAAAATTTACAAAGCATTACCAAACCCATACTTTCATTAAGGTTTCATAACAATATTCTGAAGTAGGTATTATTATTGTTTTATAGCTGAGGCAACGAAGGCTCAGATAGGCTTGATGATCTGGCTAAAGCCCCACAGTTAATGAGAAACAGAACTGGAACTAGAACCCAGTTCTCCTGCCTCTGAGCCTAGGCATATTTCCACTGCCTCTTGATCCAAATTAGGGAAAAGTTCATATTAAAATTTATCTTCCTGACTCCCTTCTTCCTTAGCATATTAGCAAGAATGAATCATTATGGGTAACTACACGAAGAACTCTAATTGCAGGTCTCTGAAAATGGAGAAGTTTAATTACATAGTTACGTATGTGATTTATCAACCAGTTTTGATCATTGACAATTCTCTCTGAAGAATTCTTTTCCTCTAAAAATTAAAATAATATATTTTAAAATCTGCCCTGGAATGCTTTGTTTTCATTCAAATAAAGAGATGACTATTTCTTATAAGTGTCATGATTTCTAGGCAATTGGTCTAATGTCAGACAGGCATTAATTCCTGGTAGATTTATCATGATTAGGTCTGAAACTACAGAGGCTTTATTTAGAACAATAGTCATTTTCTGGACAAAGCGAACTAACAGAAACTTGTCTGAAGTGGAAGGGGGCATTCTTTAAGAAACTCTAAACCTTCCATTCCTAACTCTCTTGGGCAGGAATCTCCTCCAAATACCACCCATCTTGAATGATGCTGGCACAAATTTGGTTTTGCCCTAGGGAGGGAAAAGCTGATGGGCCATCATGTCAAAGGACAGAAAATGTCAAAGTTCTCCAGTACTACTGAGGCAGGCCAAGAATGAGGAATGAGCCTGATGTTCACAAAAGCAAGGTCAGGGCTTTGAATCAGGACTGGGTCTCAGGGACTCCGACCAACACCTGAAGCAGTCTGCAACAATACTGCCAATCTGCCTCTGAATTCCCCAAGAGGGTTAGGCTCCTGCTAATCCTTTCCCCCAGGTCCCAAGAGGGCCAGTCTTGACCATCATTGAGACTTTCTTCTGTTTTCTACTTTACCAGTAACCACAGGCATCACTGCTCAGAGAAGTTAATTAAAAATAGCACAGCTTATACATGGTAGAATCAAGATTCAAGCACAAGTAGAATCTCATTTATTTAGTCCACAAATACTCAAATTTTCTAAGTGCCAGACACTGAGCTAGGTGATGGGTAGAATAACATGAGCTTTAAAAGTGTCATCAGGAAATGGAAAAGGGACTGTGGTTGCGGGCTCAGGAGAAAGCAGGGCTGCCAGCAGAAGACAGAACATGGAGGATATACGAAGACCACTCATATTTCCTTATGTTAAAACTGCTCCTGCATGCAGACAAACTCTGCTGGTACGGAAAGCAGCTTGTCCTGCCTTTTCCCCCTTCTACTACATCCTCCTCAAAGACTACTTTATTTGCCACAGCCCAGGCAGGATTTCCTCTACCTGGGGAGAAAACTATACACTAGGCAAGAAGTAGGCTCTTGGAGAGGTGGGTTGCTCTTCTACACTCCAGAGCTCGCTTTAGAGCAGTCACTTACTAATAGTACCCTATAAAGTGGCAATTTACCAAACAGTACTAATTTAGAGCCTGGTCCTTGAAGAGTTAACACACCTCCCTCCAGAGGTGCCTAACTAACTTCTTGCCAAGACAGTCTAAAAGGAGATCTGTCCAATGCACTACAATTCTTCCAAGCTGTGCAAGGCTTCTGCTGCCTTCATATAAGGTATCAAAAAATGGAGACGCAGTGGCCTGGGGGACAAGAGGACTGGGTTCTAGTGCTGGCTCTGCCAATTGAGTCACTCTATAACGAATCCTTTCCCCTTTCTGTGTGTTTGCCCAACTTTGAAATGAAGGCAGTGGGATTTTAATTTCTAAATATCCTTCCAACTTTGACATCTAAGACAATTGTTCTTCTCTTTTGGGCTCACGGATTCCTTTCAGAAATCTGCTAAATGATCATCTCCCCACAAAACTATGCCTACAATTCCATGGAAAATTCATGGAATTTCTGAAGTTCAAACTAATATTCTTAGTCTAGTATGGACTTTGAAGTCAGCTAGGTCTGGGATTGAACCCTGGTGATATCCACCCCCCATCCCTCATCCTTTCCCTCCCCCTCTTTCCATGTATAAGTCTCTTACCTTTGGGCCTCATCCAGAAAAATGTCACCAGTGACACCTTGAAATATTGCTGTAAGACTGAGAAATAATTACAGACAAATGTCTGTCCATACTTTGTCCTTTCAGGCTCAAATGTGACATTTGGCCAAGATTGTGAGATCTCCCTAAGAGAGTGTGATTGAGAAATCAAAATGTTGCCCTTTTTTAAGGTGCTTAAAAAAAAAAAAAAGGTAATGGCACCTGTCATGGGTGCTCAGAGAATGTTAGCTTTCTTCCTTTCCCACAATAACCAGCAGTCATCTGTGCACTTCAGGTGTTCCATAAATGTTGTTGCTTGACTGTGAATACTATCTTAATATTCCCTTCTCTGTCAAGTTGTTTTGGCGATGGGAGATCTTTCCTCACACTCAACTGGACTATTTCAAGTCTCCAAACATCTCTTTGTGTCCAGTCTCTCCTTCTATATCTCATCCTACTTAGCACTGTCACATTAATCTTCCAAAAATGAACACTTATTGTGACATGCCTCACAGCTCACAAACTTTTAATAATCTACCATGTTTTTAAGCATTTCACTAATTTCCTCAAGTGAAATAATAATGGCAGCTCACTTTATTGAGCTCTTACTATATGACAACCACCGATTAAGTGAATACATTATTTCATTTAATCCTCTAAACATGCCTACAGGCAATTTAGTATATAGAAGGTTAAGAGTATAATCTCTAAAGTTTGCTTGAGCTCTGATTCCACCACTTACTGGCTATATAATCTTGGACAAGTCATTTAACCTCTGTGTCCTTCACTTTCTCATGTAGAATGGAGATAATTATAGAAAATGGCTTATAGAATACCGCAACAAATTTAAGGCAGGAGCAGACAGAAGAATCCAATTGTCATCTATAAAGCCAGACATGCCCATGATTTGCAAACACATTTTTAAAATGCCATTACTAAATTCTGTTTGTTTGGGATAATGTAGTTACTTTTTATAAAACCATGATTTATTTTAACATGTAATAGGTTTATCATTTTCAAATGAACTAATAAATATATTTTTGAAATGTCTGCCTTTTCATTTCTAGTAAGGTAACTATCAATAGATATAATCCATGTAACTAAATCTCTTTGGAGTACTCAATATTTTTTAAGAGTGTGAAAGCTTCCTGAAGAAAAAGATATAAGAATCACTAGTGTGTGGGTTTCCCTGGTGGCGCAGTGGTTGAGGGTCCGCCTGCTGATGCGGGGGACACGGGTTTGTGCCCTGGTCCGGGAAGATCCCACATGCCTCAGAGCGGCTGGGCCCGTGAGCCATGGCCGCTGAGCCTGCGCGTCCGGAGCCTGTGCTCCGCAACGGGAGAGGCCACAGCAGTGAGAGGCCCGCGTACCGCAAAAAAAAGGAAAAAAAGAATCACTAGTGTGAAGTATAAGAAAATGACGGAGGGTAACATTTTGATTTCTCAATCACACTCTCTTAGGAAGATCTCACAATCTTGGCCAAATGTCACATTTGAGCCTGAAAGGACAAGGTTAAAACTGCTGTGTTGAATGTCATTGGAGATTACTGTGGGTGGTGGCAGGGAATCATCAATGGACTTCCTGAAGATCCACAGGAAGTGACTCTCCCTTACAAGCACTCTTTACCAGTGACTCTCTGGTAAACTTCTCAGGGTATGGGGGAAAAAAAGGAAAGAAAAAGAAAGAAAAAAGAAATGGCTTTATAGAGATATGAAGATCAAAGAAGATGACAGATAGTTAGATAATTTATATATAAAATTTAGAACAGTATCTGCCGCATGGCAAGTGCTAAATAGATATGAACTATAAGAGCTATTTTTATTTTGCTCATTTTACAAATGAGGAAACTAAGGCCCATGTAAGTTATAAAGCAACATTGCCCAAAGCCAGTTACCCCTCCAAAACTGTGTATTGGCAAGCCAGTGTCCTCTCCGATGGTTTGAATTATTTGCCCTTCCTTCAAAGTCTTCCAGAATCTAACTCCAACTTACACTGTTGGGTACTTATACAATTCTTTCTTCCCACCTAAATTTATTCTCCAACTTCTGAATGCTGGGGCATTTACTTCTCAAAGGCAGAGACTGGAATTGTCTAGATCATCAATGTATTTCCAGTACCTATCACTACCTAGGTCAGAGCATATAGAAACAGCTCTGCTCAACAAATTTTAAATATTTGTTAAATAAACTTAAATTACATCTCCATTTAACCCTCACCATTCATTGGTTTACAATGCCAATTATCTTTTTTATATCTTTCAGCAGTCAATAAATATTTATAGAGCATCTATCATATACCAGGTACCACATTAGACAATTTTTCTTTATATTTCCCATTTTATCTAACATAATACCTACATGCTACCTACTGGGAGCGCAACAGTTGTGTAAAGATTATAAAATGGAACCATTCTCCTCCTCAGACCACATGAGAAGGCAATTGCAACAAAACATCACCTAAGAAGTACTCTAGCCAAATATGTCTAATTTCCAGTTCACAGGAAAGATGAGGGATTGAGCAACAAGTTAAATGACACCATGAGGAAACCAAAACATGGTGACTGTCCCTTGGCCTTAATACTTTAGGAAGGGCATTTCAGATGGCTTCATGTTTGCATGTTTCAGCGCTGGAGCATAGGAATAGACTCTGGCATCCACTGTCAGATGTTCATCAGCTACCACAACATCAAGTCTCTTCAGTAGGTCATTCTTTGGTAAGGAAATTACATCCACAAATTCTCTATCTCATGGCTTTGGCTCAGGCCTTAACATTTTCAGAATCATCTTCATTGATAGTTACTGTCGTGATGTGTGTGGTACAATTTGAAAAATCCACAATGCATTTCATTCTATAAGGCAGCTGGCCTAGACTTCCCAAAAGTCAGTATCATGGGGGGAAAAAAGAAATCAGACAACTGTTCTAGATTAAAAGAAACAAAAGTGATATAATAACCAAATACCATGCAATAACCCAGATTTGATCCTGGATTTAAAAATATATATAAGACATTGTTGAGACAAATTGGGGAAATTTTAATACATAATGGATTCAGGTAATATTACAAAAATATTATTAATTATCTTAGATGTGCTAATGGTATTATAGTTGTGTAGAAGAATGTCCTTAGGAGATACATTCTGAAGTGTATAGGGAACAGGTGTCATGATGTTTGCAACATATTCTCAAATGGTTCGGAGGAGGGCAAAAGGATAGTGAAGTATATAGAGAAAGTCAGAACAATAAAACATGCAAGAAAATGTTTTTTAAAGGGAGATTTTCATGAGATGACTTATGAAATCAAAGGGACTCAAATATACTGTCTTAATGAACTAACTTTGAGATTCCAGTCAGTCAATCAGTCAACAAAGGTTGAAGTGTATACCACGTATCTGACCTAGGAATAGCAATCCAAACAGTTAAAACAAACTCAAAAGAACAATGAGAACTCTCAATCTTTCGGATATTTTTAAATTTAAGAACAATAATAATTAAAGCACTTTATTACATTTTTAAAAAACAGACAGTTCAGCCAATGCTTCTACCCACTGAGGGAAGTGTTAGGAAAGGTAACTGTTCATCAAGGTTACAGGATACAAGATAAATATGTATACAAGAGGTACAAACTTCTACGTATAAAATAAATAAGCTACAAGGATATAATGTACAGCACAGAGAATATAATCACTATTTTACAATAACTTTAAATGGCGTATATAATCTATAAAATTTTGAATCATTATGTTGTACACCTGCAACTAATATAATACTGTAAATCAACCTCAATTTAAAATAATAATAATAATAGAGAGAAAAAGAGATTAATATACAAAAGAAACAATTGGACTCCCAGTCCAATCCCATCCACTACCCTGAGTAGACAGGAGACCACCCCTCTGCTACCTCAGGTTTTCTTTTTTCCCGATATACTGAATCAGAAGAACTATGAATTGGAAGACACAAGGCACAACTAAAGGCAAAAAGGAATAAGTGAAAGTCTGCATCCTGGTCAGTAAGATTTCCACTCCTCTTCCCACACTTAACTGCCAAAAATCTTGACAGCTATCTATGCCTATACCCTCTAGTTAGGATATTGGAAAATTCTTCTCTGAAAAATCTGACATAAAAGAAAGGACCTGGGCTTCCCTGGTGACGCAGTGGTTGAGAATCTGCCTGCCAATGCAGGGGACACGGGTTCGAGCCCTGGTCTGGAAAGATCCCACATGCCGCGGAGCAACTAGGCCCGTGAGCCACAACTACTGAGCCTGCGCGTCTGGAGCCTGTGCTCCGCAACAAGAGAAGCCGCGATAGTGAGAGGCCCGCGCACCGCAATGAAGAGTGGCCCCCACTCGCAGCAACTGGAGAAAAAGCCTTCGCACAGAAACGAAGACCCAACACAGCCATAAATAAATAAATATTTTTTTTTAAAAAAAAGAAAGGACCTAAAGATACTGATATGCAGTGGTCCTTAACAAAATATCCCCTCCAGATCACCATGTGGTAAATCTCAATATCAACAAGCCCCATCCATGCACAGAAAGCTTCCAATCAGGTTTTTAGTGTCCTAATATTAAGTATGAGCAATCTAACAGAATAAAAGAGATAGAAGAAACTTCAAACAAATTATCATTAATATTCTCAGAGATAAAAGAGAGTGTATTCTTGAAACAATAACAGGATATTACATTTTTTTAAAATTTAGAGCAACACTGTCCAAAAGAACTCTCTGTGATGAAATATTCCATATTTGCACTGTCCAATATGGTATGTACCAGCTACATGTGGCCATAGATCACTCAAAATGTAGCTAATACAACTAAGGAACTCAATTTTAATTATACTTAATTTTAATTTAAGTAGCCACATGTGACTAGTGGATGCCATACTGTATAGTTCAGATTTAGAAAATCGAACACAGTTCTTGGATATTAAAAATGCAATAGCCAAGGGCTTCCCTGGTGGCGCAGTGGTTGAGAGTCAGCCTGCCAATGCAGGGGACATGGGTTCGTGCCCTGGTCCGGGAGGATCCCACATGCCGCAAAGCGGCTGGGCCTGTGAGCCATGGCCGCTGAGCCTGCGTGTCCGGAGACTGTGCTCCGCAACGGGAGAGGCCACAACAGTGAGAGGCCCGCATACCACAAAAAAAAAAAAAAAAAGAAAAATGCAATAGCCAAAATGAAAATCTTAGCAGAATGAAATCTTCTAATCTTATATTAGAAGATAAAGTTGCCCAGGCACTGTCCCAAGCACTTTATAACACATTAACTCATCCAAAACACCAAGTGATAGAAAATAGGAAAGATAAGAAAATTACAAGATCAGTCCAGGAGATCCAATAACCAAATAATAGGAATTCCAGGAAAATGGCCAGAGGGAAAGGAGAGAAAGAAATTATCAAAGAAATAATTCAAGATAATTTCCCAATGAAGGATATGAAAGGCCCACTGAGTACCAGCACAATGGCTATAAAAAGACCTACTTCAAGCAAACTTTTTTGAAAGTTCAAAATACCAGGATAAAGAAGAGATCATAAAAACTTCCAGAGAGAAATAACAATCACATTTAAAAAAAAAAATTACAAGTCAGAAGAACATTAGATTTAACAGCAACACTGGAGCTTAGAAGGCAATAAAGCAATGTCTTCAAAATTCTGAGAAAAGGCTGTTCCAACCCAGAATTCTACATTCAAGTAAATAATCATGTAAGTGTAAAGGTAGAATAGGGCCACTTTCAGACATGTAAACTCTCAACAACAAAAAATTACGTCCATGTGCCATGTCTCAAGGAGCCACTGAAGGAAGTGCTCTACCAAAACAAGGGCGTAAATCATCAAAGAAGCAGCAGGAAAAGAGAATGATTCCCAGGACAATAGCAAAGAAAAATGCTAGGAAAACAGCTGTGTCTCCAGTTTAGAGAGTCAGCAGTCCCCATTAGAGCTGGACAGAAACACCAAGACAGATGTCTCCAAAAATAAGGAAGGAACTGGGAGAATATTTGATACATATGAGCTAACTGGAAGATTTACACTCATGGCAGACTTTAAAATGAATTCGTGACTAGTACACAGAGAACCAATTAAACAAAAAATGTTTAAAAAACAATTACCTCCACAGAAAACAAAAGTTGTACCCCAAAAAATGGATTCATAATATATAAACAGCTCAACTATGAATAGGGTTTATAGTGCCATAATAATGTAAATACTAAATGTTGGTCTAGCCCCCGCAAAAAGTTAAACTAAACTGTGAGTATTGGAGGACAGGAACTATGGACATATAAAGGAGATGAAGGGGAGGAATTAAGAAGTAAAAGAAAACATTCAAAAGAATTTAAGGTGGTTACAGCTTGAGAATGAGGGCAGGGGACTGCTCTTTTACAAAAAGCCTTGACATTTTAACTTTTTATCACTTTGAAAATAAATATAAATCTGTTTAGTTTTAAAAGAGATCCTAAATGATCTATAAGATTAATAATCAATCCAGAAAAGAGAAGAAACAAACTATGTTTTTGCAGTACCTTCAGGGAATTTATGTTGTATGCAGTTTCAACACCAATTCCTTGAGAAGTTAGCTCACAGAAGAGTCTCAGACGTATCATATCCAGTAGTAGACATTAAATTACCCAGACTAACTTTCAAAAACTGTGAGTGGGAATATAAATTCGTTTAATCTTTGGGCAGTACCATTAAACTTATTAAAATACATATTGTTTGACCCGATAATTCCACTTTCAGAAATACCAGTATAGGTGCAGAGACACAAGAATGTTCTCAGAAATATATTTGTAAAGGCAAAAAAAATAAAAAAGAGGAGGAATACAAATTTCCATCAATAAGTGAATGGCTAAGCAAACTATGATACATCCACACTATAAAATTTAGAGAAGTTAATAAAATAGGCCTATAAGCAGTGACATAACAGGATCTCAAAGATATACCGTGTTACGTGAAAAGAAAGTCACAAAACAATATGTATAATATGAACCTATTTATGTCAAGGGAAAACAAGAACTTTAACAAAATGTATGACTGAGGGTGTGTGTATGTGTGCATGTGTGTTTGTAAAAATACATTTAAAAAATGCTCTGGAGGGCTTCCCTGGTGGCGCAGTGGTTGAGAGTCCGCCTGCCGATGCAGGGAACACGGGTTCGTGTCCCGGTCCGGGAGGATCCCACATGCCGCGGAGCAGCTGGGCCCGTGAGCCACGGCCGCTGAGCCTGCGCGTTCGGAGCCTGTGCTCCGCAACGGGAGAGGCCACAACAGTGAGAGGCCCACATACCGCAAAAAAAAAAAAAAAAAAAATGCTCTGGAGACACCAAACTGTTGAAAGTGTGTCCTCTGTTCTACCAATTTGCAAAGAGGATTCTCCTACTCTATGTCACGTACTCCACATCCAACATCTCAGTGAATCTTCACAAAAATTACAGTTATATAATTTTGCCCAGGTGAAAATCTAGTCAGAAGTTGATGCTTAGGACCTAAAGACAAGGTTTTGTTCAAAATGGAAAGAGGCTAATTAATATTTGTTGAGTTCATAGTTGGGCACTATGTTAAACACTTTACATCTAGGTTGAAAAAGTAATATATTTCTATTTTACAGATGAGTATTCTGATTGAAAGGGATTGAGTAATTTGTCTAAGTTCACATGGCTAAATGAAAGATGGAGACGGAATTCAAAGCCCAAGTTTTCTTACTATGGCCAGATTGTGGGGGTCTATGTGACAACTGGGATACCTGCTGCAGGACCTTGCCCTGAGTTACTTGGAATCAGCTCCCCACTCTGCCATGACCTTCCTGGCTAAGAAAACCTACTGAGCTAAAACTGGACCCAACTCCTTAATCAGAACCTAGAGAAGCAGCCTGACCACTGAGTCACTTATATTTGTCTCAGAATTACAAAAACATCTCCTACGGCTATAGTAGACATCACTAAGGATTGGCACACTTTTCCAACTGAGTTTTAATGAGGCCTTAGAATTCTCTGCAACTTAGTATGGTAGGCAGCCACCATCAATCAATCAGAGTTAGAACCAGAACTGAAACTTATTTGCCACCTTCCCTCTTTTTTTTTCTCGGCTTGTATTTTCCTTTTTTTGGGGGGGTGGTGGTCATTTTGCAGTCAACCATACCTGTCATTTTATTTTTTATTATTTATTGGCCATGCTGCACAGCATGTGGGAATCTTAGTTCCCCAACCAGGGATCGAACCCGTGCCCCCTGCGTTGGAAGCACAGAGTCTTAACCACTGGACCACCAGGGAAGTCCCCCTTGCCCCCCTCCCTCGTCTCTGAACAGAGATGTTCATAGGAAGATCAGGAAAAGAATCTTAAAATGAAATAATGCTTTTGTTTAGAAAGGAGTGCTGGTATCGGTGCATTAACTTACCCCTAGCCTCCATCACTGATGAGATCAAGAACAAGCCTACCTACTTTCCATTATCACCACCTGTAGCCTAATTTCAGATCTCAATACCTAACTTCAAGAGTCACTAACATTTCTCCTCTGTCTGCACCTGCACGATCCAGGAACTCAACTTTCCTCCCATTGCTGCCCTACCAAAATTCTCCCGTTTGCCTACAGAATGAAGATATTTAGCTTGGTATTCAAGACCTTTCTTAATCAGGCTACTTTTCTGGCCTCATCTTTCACCTCTGCTCAAGGCGCGCTCCCGCCCCACCTCCTTTCACTCCATTTCATTTTATTCCCTCTCCCCTCCCATTCCTCCCCGGGCTGCCTTTGCTCACCCCTCTGGGCTTGCTCTCCATAGCATCAAGTGACATCTGGGATGGAAACATTAAACTTGCATTTAGCTCTTCCCTGGAACGGACCAAGTCTGGCCCTAAGTAAAATGGGCTAGATGAACTTCCCCACGCACCACCTATCTAACCGACGGCAGTCTTACTAACAAACGGAAAAAAGGAAAACAAAGCAAAACCCAGACACTCACTGTTAGGCACCTTTAGCAAACTCCTCACTCCTGCTTCTCTCCTTCCGGGAGGGAGTGGGCCCACGATCGGGCCCAGCCTGTGCTGCTGCTCAGAACCCAGAACACTGGTCTGGAGGATGGAAAGAAAGATGGCGTCCGGCTTACCTCCCTCTCCTTTCTCACGAGCTGAGCAGCTGGGTGGAGATGGGGGCTCCAGGGGTGGCGGCCACACCTCCTCATGCCAGTTCCTGCTGCTCCACAGCCCTGGTCACTGCTGACCTCTTCAGAGCCCGACCTCCGAGGAGGGCGTTTCCATTATTTCTGCCCACGCCGTGCAAGAGGGCGCCACAGTCAGGCTCAGCTGAGGTCAAGGCCTCTGGAGCCAAAGCGTCAAACCAGGTCCAACTCTCCACTTTCCTGGCAGCTGACACCGCATGCGAGTGCGTCCTAGGCCCGTCGACTGGCAAGAGCAGCATGGGGTGAGGAGTGAGACGTGAGGTCTTGACAGATAAACAAGAAACTCAGAGGCCCGCTAACTCCTTCACGCCCTCCCGCCGCGGAGAAGAGGCGCCTACTGCTTCCGGCAGGCTCGCGCGGAGCGCGCATGCTCCGTGATTTTCCCGCCCTCTGGCCTTCCTGCCTTCCGGTCCAAAGCCTCCTCCGGAACGCGTAGCTGCCGCCACAAACTTGAGGACAACTCTGCCCCAGCCCCTTCTTGGGTTTAAGCTCCTCATCTCATTCCCTTCCAGACGCAAGGAAAATAGTTTCAAATTTGATTACTTTCCGTCACTTCCATTTGATTACTAAGATCTGTTGATTTTACCTAAGAAAATACCTTGAACCCATCCTCTCTTCTCCATTTCTTGTGCTACTGCACCAACTGACACCACCACCAGCACCACCGTCATCCTCTTGTCACTTTTGCAGTGAACTCACCGACTGACCTGTGCCTCAGAATCCATGTGCTCCTCTTCCCACACCACTTCCCCTGGGGTCTCCCCCAACTGCCAAAAGATCTTTCAAAATAGACCTGCGGGCTTACCTGGTGGCGCAGTGGTTGAGAGTCCGCCTGCCGATGCAGGGGACACGGGTTCGTGCCCCGGTCTGGGAAGATCCCACATGCCGCGGAGCGGCTGGGCCCGTGAGCCATGGCCGCTGAGCCTGCGCGTCCGGAGCCTGTGCTCCGCAGCGGGAGAGGCCACAGCAGTGAGAGGCCCACGTACGGCGAAACAAACAAACAAACAAACAAAACAAACAGACCTGCAACTCATGGATATAGAGGACAAACTAGTGGTTGTGGGGGGGGGGTACAAACTACTGGGTGTAAGATAGGCTCAAGGATGTGTTGTACAACACAGGGAATATAGTCAATATTTCGTAATAACTGTAAATGGAAAATAAAATTGTATTAAAATCTTTTTAATTAAAAAAAAAGAAAGGAACAAAATACAGACCTGCAATGATAGAGAAAAGCCATGGGGAAACAGGATAAATAGAACTTCAGGGAGTTGGGAAGATGGGAAGATGGGATGTCCTTCAAAACTATCCAAAGTTGGAGTGCAGAGGATCAGGCTTATCCCCAGGTCTCTCTGTCATTGGAAGCCACCCTGGGAAATTAGGGATGACCTTGGACAAGGTAGTTCTCTTCAGCTGAGGCAACTCCCAAAAAAGACTGACAACTGAGGGCTGTCTGACAACTGACAGCTGAAGGCCGTCCGCCAAGTCATTTAAATAATAATTTATCATTTTTAGTGAAAGTGCTGTTCTTACTGATGGCCTTACTAAAGGCAGGGAGAGTAAACTCCATTATGACTGGCTCAACCACAATTCCAAGTCCTTCCTTGAGTAAGGACTTAAGGCTAACCCCCTCACTCTACAGATGGGGAAATTAAGGCCTTGAGAGAGTTTCAGACCATCAGCTACCACATTGACACAGTCTTATAATAAATAGCTAATATTTGAATGTTGATACTAGGTTGTACCAGATGCTTTAATGCCTTATCTAATTAACTACTCATGAAAATTCTATGAGGTAGCTACCATTATTATCTTCATTTGACACATGTAGAAACAGGCTTAAAGCAGGCAGCTGGGTAATTGTCCAAGATTACACAGCTATTAAGTGGTGGGTCTAGGATTTGAACCCATGTCACTGTGACTGGAGAGTCTGTAACTAGTAACCTCTAAGATTAATTACTTTTTCTTGGTGGAGCAAACCATCATCCTGGGCCTTGTGAGATACTGAGGAACGTGTGTGTGTGAGCTGCTGTTATTTCTAGGAATGGATACAACACTACCACATAAAGCACAACATATGTCTTCTGTTTTCAGGGTAAGAAGATAAGCAAATATGCTTCTAGACAGAAAATAAGTTTCATATCAACTAAATAAACCAGAGAGTATGAAAGTAATTTTCAGCTTCCATGTCCATTCCATGCCAGTTCCTCTGGACCTGGTGGCCTTGCTCCTTCCACAGCTCTGATGTCTCTCCAACAGACACCTTCAGTTGCCACCAAGAAAAGAGTGCACTTGAGTGTCTTTCAGTGAATATGGAGGACTCTCTTCTTGCCCCCCCGAACTCCCAGGTCTAAAGGGGAGCATCTGGTCCAGCAAGATGGTCCCAGTTAGGGTGATAAAAGACCTTCCCTTAGACCTGAGAAACCACCAAAATCTATCCATCTTCCTCTCCTGCTTCATCGAAGTGAAACCTATTAAAGTAAAAACACTCTGATATGTAAGGATTTCCCAATGTAGAAATGGTGTTAAATTACAATAGTATTATGTGATCCAAGAAACTTGTGTCAGAAAATGTGGATTAATTTGTTTAACAAACATGCATTGTATTCCTACCAAACACCAGGTCCCAGGCCAGATACTGGAAGTTGCAGTGTCTTGGGAGTTTGCCATTCAGTACAGTAGTTCTCAAATGTTAGTGTGGATAAGAATCACTTGGGAAACTTGTTAATAATGCACACTCCTGAACCCCACCCCCAGAGTTTCTGATTCGTCAGATGGGGCTGAGGTTTAGGAATCTGCATTTCGACTAGTTCCCAAGTGAATCTGTAGCAGGTGGTTTTCATTTGTATCTTGAGAAACCCTGACTTAGTAGACAGCTCTGATCAGGTGTTTGAGTTAAGTCACTTAAACTCAGGACTGCAGGAGATCGGAAGATCCCTGATTTCTAATGCTTTCAAGAAGCCTTAGAAGGACTTCCTGGAGTGGTTTTCTGTGAAAAAAAAATCACACCAATATGACACCACTTCTTTTCAAACAGGAGAAAAAGCCATTGAGTCATGACGTGGCCCAAGAGGAGAAGTTGAAAGAGTTTCACTGGAACAGTTCAAGAAGTGTGTGTGTGCGCACGTGCGCGTGCATGCGTGCGTGTGTCTGTGTGTGTAAAAATTCATTGACAGTATACTTAAGCTTTGTGTACTTTACCATATACATATTTACTATATGAATGCTATTCCTCAATTAAAAAAAGTTTTTTAGAAAGTGTAAGGTAAAGAGGGTAAGGAGGTTTAAAGATGTCGTTCTAGAGGGAAGTAGGGGGAAGGAGTTGGGTACTGGCAGGAAAGAAAACAGGAAGAAGGGAGAAATTCAGACCTCTTGATGAAGGTACCAAGTAAATCCTCAGCAGCTGCTGTAGTAGAAAGAGGCCTGGAAATAGGAGTTGGCAGATGTGGAAGCAAATAGGCTAAAGAGTTCGATTAACCGTGAGCCAGACACTTTGAACACAAAAGGAAGGAAAGAAGGAAGGGAGGGAAAGGGAAGAAAGAAGGGAGTGAGAGAAGGAGAGACAGGAGAGGGAGGGAGAGAAGGAGGAAGAAAAAGAAAGAGGAGGGCCCTGACCCTAGGGGGAGCTTATAGTCTTGTGGTCTGATTACTGGCCCTCGGCAAGTTATTTGAGGGCTCCAAGCCTGTATGTGGCTCTTCAAAATGAGGCTGGACCTCTGAAAGTAAGGAGTGATAGAGATGGTGTATGCAAAAGGCTGTAAACTACAAAGGGCCGCTAAATGCTGCTTCTTACGAACAGATTCTGGCTCAGAGTTAGGCCAACTGCAAGCATGGATATGAGCACACGTCCAGTTCCGGAGTGACTTCCCTCACCTTTGCCACACCTGACCGCCAGACTCACAGGAGTTTGGTGAGAGGTTTTTTCTTTTTCTCCTCTGCTCTGAGCTAACTTGGATATTGCTTTGTGCAGGCCTGAGCATGAGATTCCCTTCAGTACCCCTACCTCCAGCTGTTCTCCATGACCCCAGAAGTCCCTTCCACCTTCTCCCAGACGGGGCCAGTTGTTCTCATAGAGGTCACCTGCCTCCTCCCTGGCCTGTGAGTCACTAGTTGGAAGCCAGAGACCTCACTAGAAGCCTCCAGGGACCAAAGCAACTTGCTGAAGGCCCTTGGGGAAGGAGAGGAAACAGGACGGGCACTAAAATGAAATAAATTGTCTATAAGTGTTTTTTAATTAAAATTGTAATTCTTGTTCTATGCAGAAGAGTCGAAGAAGAACTCCACTCCGAGTGGCAGGTGAAAAGCTCAGCAGCTCTCCCAAAGCCAGGGAGGGGAAGGGAGGTGAGAGCAGAGAGGAGATGGGTTAACTTGTTCTTTCTCCTTTTAGGGATAAGAAAGCAAAAAGGAGAAAGGCGGGGGTGGGGTGGGGGGCTGCTGAGGGACCTGCTTGCTGACTCCCCAGGCTGAGGCTCCTGGGGGAGGGGGCTGAGCTTCCTGGGGACCCTGAAGCT
The DNA here is from genome assembly GCF_964270905.1 of Leucopleurus acutus. Taxonomy (NCBI): domain Eukaryota; kingdom Metazoa; phylum Chordata; class Mammalia; order Artiodactyla; family Delphinidae; genus Leucopleurus; species Leucopleurus acutus. The sequence continues at coordinate 13,714,522 of NC_139156.1, read as the reverse complement.
GCGATTCTGTGCTTTCCTTTGTTCTATAAAATGATGCCACCTTCTCACTCCCTTCTCTCCCCTTGCTGGCCTCAGCCACCAGCCATGAATCTGCAGCAAGAGCCACCCACGCATCGGCCTTGGGGCCACCCGGGCAGACAGAGGAATCCAAAAGCTGGGAGAAAGAGAGAGACACTGGAAGTCTCCAGGTGGAGAAAAAGGAAGAAGGGAGAGAGCCGGACTTTGGAGAAGCGATGGAAAAGGGGAGGAACAAGGGGGTGGAGACTGGGACCCCACCAGAGGAGAGGGGTCCTCAGAGGGAACGCAAAGGGTAGACGGAACGGGTAGAGGAGGGAAAGTGGCGGCGGGGGGGGGAGGGGTGTGTAGCGACTTCGAGAAACAAAAGTGAACTGTCTGGGCTTTGCGGCTGCTCTGATCTCTCAGAGCTCTGAGCCGACGGCAAGGGTCCTAAACTCGGTAGGGCCCATCGCACACTCAGCTCAGGAACTCCGCTGCCCACACCGTGCCGCCGCCTTATTTCGGATGCCTCAATCTCGCGGTTTAGGCCCAGTGCACGCGTGGGGGGCCGAGGGGCCTGGCCTGTGCGGGTGTCCCCAAGAGAACTGTGAGCCCCCATGCCCCCCAGGGGTTCAGGCGCCACGAAGAGGGGACTGGAGCTGCCGCGCCCGCCGCTCAGCTTTAGAAGAGCGCGCCCTGGAGTACCGTCCCCAGCCCTCCTAGCTTCCCCAGATTTCTGTTTGCAAAATCTACATCCGTCACCACTGTGTATGTTGTATGTACTGGGGTGGGGTGGGGGGAGAGGTCTCTGCAGGAGTTAATAACTATTTTATTCTCTTGCTCCTTCAAAGTTTCTCTTTGACGGCGAAGAGACTTATTATAAGTCAGAAGAAAGGAAAAGCTTCCCTGTTCTGGGCCCTGTGATTGCACAAATCCAAAATACTGCCGGCGTGGAGATTGCGGCTGGAAAACTCTAGAAGCTGGGGGTGTTATTAGGCAGGAGCTCTAGGGTTTCCGGAGACAAATTCCTAAATAAACCAAGAAACACCAAGTGGGAGATCTAGGAGGGAGGGCCTGATGGTCCGACACCGCTGGGACAGAGAGCCAGAGAGTGAAAGGAAGCAGAACAAACATCGTCGGCAGGCGCCTCTGTCTCCCGGACCGAAACCCTCCCCAAACCTCATCCCAAGAGCTCTCGGTACCAGTGGCTGGGCCCGGCACTGCCGGGGCTGCCACCCTCTGCCTCAGGTCCCCACTCGGAGACTCATCACTTGCTGGCTCTTCTTTCTTCTTCTTTTTTGTTTTTTTAATCCTTCAAATACAAGACAAAAATACACCTCATTTATCATCATAGATATATATATTTCACTCTCACCACATAAATACAAAACATCCAAATATCCAAAACATTCAGAACAAAGTTAGTAGCCAGGATTCAGTGACACCTACCCGCGTTTGAATCGTTCATTATTTTCTTCACTATTTGCCTAAGGAAAAAAAAGAGAGAGAGAGAGAGACAGAAAGAAAAGAAAAGAAAAAAGGAAAAAAAGCTTCCGACGTAAATAATTTACAATAAAATTACTATTTTTAAAATGCTCTGCGCTCGCTTCGGATGGAGGAATACATTCTAGACACTGCGGCACCTCGCCGTCTGGGTCTGTGGTTTTGGTTAAAATGCGGGTGGCCGTGGCTGTGCGGTTAGGGCGTGAGGCCGCGACAGCGTCGCGGTCCGGGTTTCTGACTTGGGACCGCCGAAACCCTGGGGTGTTTTAGGGGAGGCGGTGGAGAGGGATGCCTTTCATATCCACGCAGGGAACTGATCGGGATATGGAGACTACCGACAGAGGAGGCCGGGCCGCCCTGACGTCCCCGGCTGCGTCCCTGACTCCCGTCCGCAAAGAACTCTGAAATCGGGACGTTTCCTGCGTGCTAGGAGGGTTTTGTGAATCCGGGGAGAGGGCGAGAGGAGGCAATGGGCACTGATCTGTTTCCAAACCTAGCAACTCTGCCCGGAGCCACGGGTCCGGGAACAAGGGAGACGGTGGGGAGAAGCGCCAGCGTCCGGGAGCTGCCGCCAGCTGCACAGCTCTCTCTCCTGGAGGAGCGTGAAGCTGTCGGCCACCTTACGGCGCAGCCTCGGAAAAGATTCTGAATTTTCTTTCACTTAGCAGCATAGGCTTTTCTTTTGCTTTTCCCTTTTAAATTCCTGTTTTAAGTCATTACACCCAGAACTTTAATTTTGTATTGCCCTGGGATGCATTTTGTATCCTGCATTTTCTTACGCCTTCTAAACTCCATCGTTATGAGTATTTAAAAACTGGTTCCACTCCATTTGGTTTTGTGTGGTAGTTCTTACTCTCCTTTTATTGCTGATGAGATCAAATTTATTACTGCCGCTGCCCATCACGATGTTTGGTTTATTGTCTCCTGGGGTCGGGGGTGGTTGTAATTGGAGTTTCTTTAAAGGGGAGAAAATTCGGCAGGATTTGTCCAGCCAGGAAGCTGCGTGTGCACCGGCTCTCTCGAGAAGTCCGCAAAGTGGGGCCCAGGGGTTTCTCTGGCGAGAGGAAGGAACGTCCTCCTTTTTGGTCTAATGAAATCTGTCAGCCTTTTCAGCTGGGGTCTGCTCGCAGCTTCCTTTTTCAGATATCCATAAGAATAATCAACGGCAGCAGTGGCTCGATCTAGAGCAGATGTCCTGTGCTCCGGACTTAGAACCAGACTTTACTTACCCTCCAGGGCCAGGCACTGGTTGGGGCATCAGGTTGGCTAACTCGGGCTTTCCCCCCAATTCTTTGGATTCTCCTGGATTCAGAAGGAAGTTGGGGGCGAAGCGTGGGTGTGGGAGGACACAGAGGAACGGTAGGGGGAAAAAATAGCCCAAATGGGGTAATATTGGTAGCAGAGCCTGGTGGGGAAGGAGAGCTGTCAGAGGCCTCTTGGGAGCCGGGAGCCCAGCGCAGGGGCCCCGGGTGCCTAATGCGCGTGAATCCATAAATATCACCACGATAGATACTATAAATATAAATACAGGAAAACACTTAAGATCAGTCCAGCGCTTTTTTCTCGGCCCCTTCTTTATTGTTGGTCCGGGAGTAAGGCTCGAAGGCCGAGGAGCTCAGGTATCGGGCGGAGAGTTCTTGCAAATTCCCGGCCAGCGAACCGGCCATTGTCAACGGGGCGGAGGAAAGGCGGCTGGCGACGGATCCGAGCAGCGAGGGCACGGGCAGGCTGAAGAGGCCGTGGCCGGCGGCCGGTGCGCCCGCGTGCAGTCCCCCTGGCCCGGTGGGCCCGGGGCCCGGAGCGCCTCCCACGGCCGGCGGGTGCGGGGACGCGGCGCCTGCGGGACCCGGGGCGGCGGCGGCTGCCGAGCCCGCGGCAGAGCCCGCGCCCAGGGCCGGCAGGTTGGGGCCGCGTAGCGCCGAGCCGAGTGCGCCTGTGGCGCATGGCGGCAGCAGCGCAGGCAGGCCGGGCGGCGACAGCAGGCGGCCCTGCTCCAGCAGCCGCAGCACGCTGCACGTGGCCGCCGTCTCCGACACCACCGAGCGCAGCTCCGAGTCCTTGCCTTGATCCTTCTTCTGCTTCGTGCGCCGGTTCTGGAACCAGACCTTCACCTGCGCGCCGGGCGCAGGGAGGGTGGGAGAGAGGGGCAGAGGGAGACGGGCGTCAAGGGGAGCGGGCTCCCGGAGCGCGAGGGCTCCAGGGGGCCCTCCCCCAACTCCAGCCAAAGCCCCAGTCCCAGTCCCAGCCCGAAGAAGTCGGGCCGGGAGCTGCGGGGCGGGTGGGCGGGGCGGGGAGTCAGGGCCGCCAAGAGGGGGACACAGCTCCCATACGCTGCGCTTCCGGGTCATGGAAGCAGGCCTAGGCCAGCCTGGGTTACAAATAACAAAGAAATAAAAATGTCCACGACCCTAACTGGAAGGAAGACCAGAAGTTATTTCACTGGGCTGCCGCACTACCCGCAGCGGGACTATGGATCAGTGCTGCATAAAAGCCCGCATTTCCAGGAGAAGGTGTAAGGCCTAAAGGATGCAGTTCGGGAAATGGGAAGTGAGGGTGAATGGGGAGGAAAGTGGCCCAACTGGCTCGAATTTAGCCCCAGAGCACTCCTCCTGTTGAAGGCTACGAGAAGCTACTTCCTGCTTGTTAGGGTCAGATTGACTGTGAACTAGCAGCAAGCAGGCTATAGACTGAATAACTGGTGCAGGGTGAACTTTATAGGCCAAGCTTCCTCACCACCAGGTGGATCGAAAGGGCTGAGTGATACCCTTAATTTATAACTCAGCTGCTCTCCATCATGAACTTTGGAGTCATGGGAGGAAGTCAGTAGGCTGGAGTGGACTAAATTCTCTCCGTCAACCTCCCCTCTTACTTCCTGTTCTCCCTTTGCCCCTCTTCAGGCCTAGCTGGTGGCCCAGAATGGAGTTTGGCAGCTCTAGGGAAAGGTTATTCTGTCTAGATTTTGTAAACTAAGAGGGATGGTGGCTGAGAGAATAGGGAAAAAGCTACCATGCCAACTCAAATTCGAACATCCAGTATGTTCTGTCCTTGATTCTCAGCTTTCTGCCCAGATCCCATACCTAAAATGCTCCCCACCCACTTCAGGGCTGGGCACAGGTCAAGGGACTGGTCCTCAGAAAGAAATATGCCTTCTGTAGGCCAAGCTGGTACCATGCCCTGGGGAGGCCCTAAATGAACCCCACAACACAAAGCTCTCAGGCCGTAAAGTGCTCCTGGGCCCAGAGTTCACGCGGTCAGCCCCAGTAGCATCATATGGATTTCATGTAAAGAAGACCTCAAGCACAATTGTCAGTGCTGGCTCCCAAGGCCCCAGATCTGCTTCCCATCCCATACCTCACACATCACTGGCACTTAAGACAGGGTCTCCTAGGTGCCCACAGTGGGTGCTCAGGGCTGGGAATGGGGCTGAGTCCAGCTCAAGACCAGGGAAAGCCTTAAGCATTGGGGCAGCCTGGTCTGCAAAGGCAGATCTCTGGAATATGCAACTTTTTGATCCCTAGTTGTCACCGATGCTCTGGAACAGGGGGCTTTGGCCCTAGCCCCATTCTTGCTGAATGGGCCTGGGTGCTGTGTAAGGCTAGGGTCTCCAGAGGGGGTGTGCCTGGAAATCTGGCCAAAATGATGTGGCCAAAACAGGGGCAAACATTGGTTCCTCCAAGAGCAGAGACAAGCAGGGAATTCTCAAGACTGGGGTCCAAAAAGAAATCCAAAAGGATAGGATTTGGGGCCTCCTGGGCTAGAGGCCAGGAAGATTTGGGGTGGAGGGGGAAAGGGATGGCTTAGGAAAGGGAGAAAGCCTTCGCCCTTTCTTCCCCATCCTCCTTATCTTCTCCGCCTCACCTGGGAAGCTCTATCCAGAGTCAAGCTAGGTGGTGAGGAAGAGCTGGCTGGGGGTGAAGGGCAAAGAGGCTGATGCTGGGCTGTGTGCAGCCCGGCCGCTGAGTACCTGGGTCTCTGAGAGGTTGAGCTGCCGAGCGAGCTCGGTTCTCTCCCGGCCCACCACGTACTGGCAGCGCTGGAACTCCATCTCCAGCCGGTAGAGCTGCTCCGCGGTGAAGGAGGTGCGCGTCCTCTTGGGCCGATCCAGGTCCAGGCCCTTGGGCAGGATGATCTCTCGGATGGACCCCTTGGCATCTGGGGAAGGGGAGATAATCAGGCACAAGAACCCTCCTGCCTTCCTCCACCTCCCCTGGCCCGAGCTGGCTCCTGGGACACAGTCACCAGCAGCCAGCAGTCCGGAGGTGGGAAGTCGGGCTGCTGGGCCTGCAGCCACAGCCGGGGAGCAAGGACGCTGTATGTGCTTGGGGGGTGGGAGTGGTGGGGGGACTAACTCCACACAGCTGATGGGAAGGGGAATCGGACTTGGCCTTTGTAGAGCCCTCCGAACAAGGGAGAAAAAAAAATCAATTCCAAATCGGCTGACGTTCCTTTTGGTCTGGGGGCCTCGGCTGCGTGGACTGGGTCCCCTGTAGCTTGAGGGTCCCCGCACTGACCAGCTCAGATCCTGCCGGCCCCAGCTCTGGAGCATGTTGACCAGACCGCACTCCGGCGGTTCCCACCCCCATCCCGGGGTCTCCTTCCCTCCCGAACCAGGGCGGCGGAAGGAGGAGGGACCGAGTCGGAGCCGGCAGGGCCTGGCGATCAGTTGGCGGGGGCGGCGCCGGGCCGGGGCCGGGCCTCAACACCGCCACCGCCGGAGCCGACAGCACGCCGCGCAGCAGAGCGGGGTCGAGGCCAGCACTAAAGCGACATCCGCGGCCTGGCAACCCAGCTTGGCTGCTTCTCCCAGCGGCGGCGGCCAGGCCCGAGCGCGGCGCCGGGCCCCTTGGCCCAGCGCGCCAACTGGCCTGGCCGTAGCCGGCGGTCCGCGACTGTTCTCCAGCGCCCGCGGCCCCCTCGGACGCGCTCAACTCGCCAACGTGCGGGAGCCCGCGAGCGGGCTCCCCGCAGGTCCTCCGGTCCGCAGGATGCTAACAGGTCCTCCAGAGTTTCCGGCTTCTTTCCCGGGTCGGAGGCCGCAGCCTGGATCCTGGGCCCTCCCGCACAGTCCCTTGGCTACCCCAGCAGCCAAACCGGCGGGGCCTCTCGAGGCTTGAAGGGATCGAAGCTCCTGGAGAGCGCGCGTCCCAGGTGGGAATCCCCAGCGGCTGGCCGCACCCGGGACGGGGAGGGCCAGCAACTTTCTCCTAAGTCCCAGGAGGCAGACCCACCCGGGCTGCCGGGGTCGGTGGCGGCGCGCAGCTAGAGCCCCTGAGTCGCCCCTAAAGAACGCCCTCCGCAGCCCTGCCCCATTCCTACCTCGGACCAGGATCCGGCGGCAGTAATCCGGATCCGCGGTTGAATTGGATTTACTTTTGTTACAATCTTCCGCGGCGCCCGACGCAGAGAAGGCGCCCTGCGGTTCCTTGAGGAAGGCGGCAGGGAGGTTCCCCTCCGCGCCCTTGCTCTCCCGGCTCTCCTTGTGCGCATTCTTCGAGACCCGGGCAGCCTCTGCGTCCGAGTGGCACCGAACGTCCATTTTGTCTCGTTTCCCGAACATAGGAGAGGCAAGAGCAACAAAAAAAAAAAAAAAAAAAAAGAAAGAAAGAAAAAAAAGGGGGAGTGGGGGGAGGAGGAAAAAAGCAGACGGGAGACAAAACCGCTACAATGCAGCCCCTACGCTCGGTCCGGAGAGAGGCAAGCGGCAAGAATGAATGCCCCCGCGGGGCGGCTGCGGCGGCCGCGGGCAGGTCAGCGGCGACCGCCGAGTGGCGCGCTCGCGGAGAGGCGGCGGGTCTGGTCGTGGATCCCGGTGGAGCAGCGGCGAAGCCGCCTCGTCAGCGCCCGCGTCCTCTGAGCACGTCCACTGTCCCCAGCCTGGCGATCAGGTAGCGAGCAGCGCAACTCCGAATTGCTGCGGCTCCCGCCTATTACTGAGACTGCGAGTAGCAGTTGTCCGACACCCGGGGGGACGCACACTCGCTGTTGCAATTGATTACGGGTAATTTCGCAGCCTCCACGTTTCGGCTACCTCATGAATACACTAAATTGTTTGGATAATATATCAGACCGTAATGGATGGTTTCTGTCCTTGTCCCCAATCAAGTAGGGGTTTAGCCAGTGAATAAACGGAAATGATTGGTCTTGCTTTCAGGAAACACACAATCAAAGACCCACACTTCCAGAAAAACTTTTGACAAGATTCATCCTGAATTGTTAGTACCGTTAGCAGGCATTATTAACTTTCCCTTTGCCTTTGACCCTCCTGCTCACACACTGGCTAGAGGGGTTTTCTCCACACTCGACAGATAGAGCTGAATGAGGATGGAGGGGGGAAGAAAAACAAAAAACAAAAACCCTTACACACCCTGCGGCAGAAGAAAGCAGTCGCCTCTAGGAGGGGAAAAAAAGGGGGGGGTGGAGAAAAAGTTTTCCCCAAAAGTACTTCCCCCACCCTCTAAAAAGCCAAGCTTTCGTCCCAAACAACTCCTTAACACACCTCGAAGCTGACAGCCATCTTAAACTGCCACCTCTCTTCATTTAGTTCCAGTTGGATTTTTTCATGCCTGCACCTCCAGCAGCCCTGAGGCAGCCCATTCAAAGGGCAGCTTTGTACTCAGAGAGTCCAGCAGGAGAGAGAGGGGGAGAGGGAGAGAGAGCCGAGAAAATCTGAACTGTGAGATCTGCTTAAAAAAAAAAAAGTTTTCCCCTAGCTATTTCATTGTCTCTGCTACAATATCTTTGAGAAAAGCAACAGCCAGTAATCCAATAAGAGCATTGATTAGGCCACAATGATTCAATTCAAGCGCATGGCCTTGTGCAAGGAGCATGCTCCAGCCCTTCTCGTCACCTTGCCGGGGCAGAAGCCCTCTCCACGCCGCTCTCCCCATTCATTCCTTTATGGGAAATGCGGAGCAAAAGGAGTGAAAGATGGCAATTATCTAATTGGACTATTAACAAACAGTCCTCTGAGTGCGGCGGTCTGGCGTGGCTCCTGGGCGGGGGAAGGGCCGTGTTCCCTGCCCTCATTCACAAAGAGTGCAGGGGCCGGGGAGGAAAGGGGGCTTTTTAAAGGGCGTGGGGAGTGGGGCGGGGGTGGGGGAAGAGGAGAGGTGGGAGGTTTGGCTGAGAATTTTTCCACACAATTCCAAGAATGGGGGCGGAGGCGGGCGGGGAAGGGGAAGGGGAGGGGGCTGGAGTGGGGGTCGCGGCGAGCCGGTGGGAGAGGGGGAGGGGAGGGAGGGAGGGGAGGGAAAGGGGTAAGAGTGTGTGCGGTGGGATCGGAGGGGCTCTGCCCGCCGCTCCCTCCTGCCGCCGCCGCCGTCCCCCAGCCGGACTCCAGCAAGCATCGGGGGCGGAGATGATGAGGGGCCCTCAGCCGGCTCCTTTGCTCTCTCCCCCTCCCCCTTCCTCCCCCAGCCCCTCTGGCCCCCAGGGAGAACCCACGCTCGGTCCGGTTCCGGGGGGCGTCTCTGTCCACGGAGGCAGACCTTGGGCTTTTACTTTATTTCATTGGTTGGGGGTTGTGTGTGTGTGTGTGTGTGTGTGTGTGTGTGTGTGTGTGAGAGTGAGCACGCGATTGTCCCGAGCTACTCTCCGCAGGGCGGCGGGCTTCCCGGGTCCCCAGCGAACCGGTGGTCCGTCAGTCCTCCTCCGCACGGGCGGCGGCCCTCCAAATCCCACGCCAACTGGGCCTCGGGGTGGAAAGTGCCTTTGAGTCCCGGCTCTCCCGGGGCCGTCCGGTAGGGACTGGTGGGAGTGGAGGGGGGAGGGGTCCTTGCGGCCGTCCTGTCCTGAAGATGTGGCGTGGGCTTGGGACAAAATCCAGCCAACTCTCCAGTGACTTGCCGCAAAGCTCAAACGCCCAGGTTGGCGCTCCGAGGCCCCGAGGGCTTCACTCCCTCGCTGGCCGAGCCAACGCGGGGCGCCGCCGCGGGGTCTCCCGCTACCGCGTTGACAGTGCTGGTCCCTGGGATTCGGGTCCTCCTGTTGAGGATTTGGGCGGTGGATGGGGCCCTTGTTTACCTGCAGCGCTCAACCAGAGTCAGTTACTGGGGCCTCCGCGGGCGGGGAGATGTGAGGCCCCAAATCCCTGATCACCGACCCTTCCCCGCCACCTGGAGGGTGGGGCCTCGAACTCTCCGACAGCTGGCTCTGGCCAGGGGTCCCACCCCAACCGCTCCGGGTCCCCAGGAGGATTGGGGGCCTCTTTATTCCCTCCGGAGACCTCCTGGCCGCGGAGAGTCCAAGATCGCAGGGATTCTCCCCGGCCGCACCCAGCTTCACGGCCCGCAAAATCCATGCTTATACCTGCGGTGCCGGGTCAAAGGCCCAGAGGGAAGTCTTTAAAAATAAAAACGCCCAACCCACCGCCTCTTATTTTAGGTCTAGGAGGGTGAACCAGCCAAGCAACGAACTGCTGCCTGTAGTAAGGACGCCCTGGTGGCTGTCCCGGGGTGGTGGCCCGGGAGATCCATGGCCACGTTTCCCCCGCACCAGAGGATACGCCCAACTGTGGCCAAATCCCAGATACCGATTTGAAGTTGGGCCTCGGACACTCTTGCCCTCCCCCGTCTTGTAGGGGATAATAGTGGCATATTTTGTTATATAAGTGGCAACTATTTACTGAGCAGTCAGTTACCAGGTGCATAAACTCATTTCTTTAACCTCTCGGCCAGGGAGGCACTAATATGCCTGTTTTAAGTTTTCAGAATCTGCCAGTGTTGGTGATGTGTGTCAAAGAGATACAGAGCAAGGACCTTAATGTTAATGCCAGGAATCCTGAGTATTAGGCATCAACTTACATGAATTTTATCCAGACAGCAAGAAATACAAATGCAAACATGAAATTCTTGTTTCTGATAATGCTGTTTATTTCTAGCCATGAGCCTTTCTTAGTAGTCTATCACCCTCCTACATCAAGCTGCCCTGGACTGAATAAAATTGCAGTTTTATTGGCTCCAAACCTACTGAATGAACGTCTACGAGCAAGGTCCTGGAATGTGCGTTTCTGGCTGCCTCCCCAGGGGAATTTTCCACAAGTTAAAGTTGGAGAACTACACCTTTTAAAGTTAGCTTAAATTAGGAGAGCTTAAGTTGCTAAGCTTCCTGAGGACAGGGAGTTCCCCCCTCCACCCCTTACTGGAAATGCAAATACTTATTGCGGAAGGGAAGAAAATGGGGCATTATGGACAAACAACCAGTTTAATTAAGCAGCCAGTTACCAAGAGTCAGGAAGTGTCAGGACCTAGGGCAGGACCCAGGGTGGCCACTGAATCATATAGGCCTTCTCTCTACATCTTCAAGGACAAATCCTTAACTAAAGGAACTCATTGGTCCTGGCCATGGCTCTGGGCTGGCAGCACAAATGGTGCTGTTGAACGATGCCCTTCTATGTTCCAAGCCCTTGAAGTAAACAAATTCAGTAAAGAAACAGACAACCCATAAGCTGGTTTTGCTTTATGTTATGCATAGTACTTTTTTGTGACTGGATTAAAATTCTATGGGCATCCATCCAGAAAAACCATGACAGGTTTCTGAGAGGACAGAGTGGAGATGGAAGCCCTGGGATGGAAATTTCAGAAAAGCAGCTGCTGCTCTCAGAAAAAACTAAAGCTGTGTGTCCATTGGCAATGAAAGGAGAGAATCCAGTCATTTATTTGGATAATCTGAGACAAGCCTGTCTACACAACACATGAGGACACAGGGCTGCTCCAGGTAAAAGTGTTTTATGCTCTTGACTAAATGTGCTTCCCTCCCTGGTACCCTTCCCGATCCCACATCGATGTCTGCAGGTGCATACAGACCCAGAATAGAACTGTAGAGATGGAAGAATTTTTAGAGATCATCTATTCCATAACCTTCATCTGACTTGACAGATGAGGAAAATGAGCCTGGAAAGACCAAGTCACTTGTTAAGGATTAGACAACTAGTTAGTGGGGGCATCTGTGCTACAATCCTGGTCTCCTGACTTAAAACTGCACTCCCACCACCACCCAGTTTTCCCAGAACCTGAACAAAATAAATGTTCTCTCTGGAACTGATGGAACAATGCCGTATAAATTAAATCATAATCTGAGCCTTGGGGGTGTTTTTCATATTTCATGCCTCCACCTTGTCACTGCAGCAGGAAGTAGGATCAGAGGTACTACACATTGCTTCCTTTTTCCGTCTTCATTTTTTATTTCAGAAAGATGTAGGAGGGGAAAACAAGCTGGCAGAAAAATCTGAGATCGCCTTAGATTATGAGTGGCTTGGGAACAGCATAACTTAATGTCCAAGACATCATTTTAAAAGAACTGCACCAGAGGAGATAATACAACCAGAAATTAAGTTTCTGTAACAATGAATCAGAGTACCTGATAATAATGACTAATTAAAAACAAGAACATCTAGTATTTATACAGAGACTTTCATCCCAATCAAAGTTGCATGTGGGGATGAATTCAATATCATCTAATTGTCATTATCCCCATTTCACAGAAAGTAGTCAGGGCACTGGAGAAGCAATTGACTTAAGAACTGGTGCTGAATATCCAAAGTGAAAAATACAGCCTTACATCCAGATATTTATTTCCCATTTTAGCTAAAGATAGAGTATTAGCCAAAAGGCAGAGAGCTAAATTCTGAATTATTCTGACCACATTGCCAGCAAATAATCCCACTGGACTCCATTTCTCAATTTTGTATTTTGTAACAAGAAACTAGGTTCTACTTTATATATTTTGTAGGTAGAAGCAACGTACAATTTTTGAGTTGGAAGGGGCCTTAGAGTGGTATAATAAACAAACAGGGCTCTGGGGTCAGCCAGGCTGTCTGATTCCTATGTTCCTATCTCAGCTGCACTACTTACTAGGTGAGTGGCTTTAGGCTGGTTACTTTGCTACTCTGTGACTCAGTAGCCTATCTGCACAATAAGGGTAGCCCTACTACTTAGCAGGTTGTTTGTAACATAAGCAAAGTGCTTAGAATATTGCTTGTCCCATAGCCAACACTGTGAATAAATATTTACTATTACTATTTTTTTTTTTTTTTTTTTTTTTTTACTATTACTATTTTTACTCGCACATTCCCCATAGGCCTAGCACTTGTTAGATAGAACCAGAGATAGCAAAAAGAACCAAGAGCCAGACAGAGTAACTGAAAGGTCCAGATAGTAAATGGCAAAGATAATTGGCTTCATACTGATTCAATACTATAAAACAGTAATGAAAACTAGTATTTAGTAAGGACTTACTGACTGCTATAATCTCATTTAATTCTCATAACAACCCTTTGAGAAAAGGACAATTGCGTATACCCATTGTGTTGGATTAAAAATGGTCATAAATTCTTTGCCATTCCTCCCATCAAGAGATAGAGTCTATTTCCGCTTCAGTAAATGTGGCCCGTGACATGCTTTGATCAATCAAATGAGGTGAAAGTGACACTGTGCCAGTTCTGGGGCTAGGTCATAAACAGCCCGAACAGATTATGTTCTGGCTCTCTTGGAACCCAGCTGTTGTGCAATAAAGAAGCCAATCTAGACTACTAGAGGAAGAGAGGCCATATGGAAAATTGAGTTACCCCAGCTGATAGCACCACCTTCCAGTCACATGTGTGAGGCCATCTTGGATGCTGCAGCCCAGGTGAACTTCCAGCTGAATGTAACCTTATAAGGGATCCCAACAGTTTCTTGTGAGGCAGGGATGAACCATCCATGCAGAGCCCGGTCCAAGTAGCAGAATCTTGAAAAAATATATGGTTGCTGTTGTTTTAAACTACTATGCTTTGGGTGGGTTTGTTATGCAGCAATAGGTAACTGAAACACCCATATTTTGGATGAGAAACTGAGGCTCAGAGAGGTTAAGCAACTAGTCCTTGGCATCACAGCTAGGAATCCACAGCCTGGATTCAAACCCAGGACCATCCTAAACCCAAATTCATGATCTTGACCAATGAACTATATCATGCCTCCTAAGGAATAACCAAATTCTAAAGAATAATTCATAAGTTTATTTTTGTAATTTCTCTATTTCAGACATTACACAGTGTAGGCTGGACTAATAAAAAACATAGCATGTCATTCTTTTTTTTTTTTTTTTAGCATGTCATTCTTAATACCAAACAGAATAAAATTGTTACAGCTAGAAATGGAACCAACATGGTCTTTGCCAAGTTCATCATCACTTCTTGTAAACTGAATGGGGCTACCTCGCTGGGATGTACCTCAGGGTACAAAGCCCTAAATTACTTTCTCTTTTTATTAAAAAATAAAGATGCAAATGAACATGTCCTGCTCTCACCTTCAGGAAATCAGAGGCCCATTTGCACTTAGGGTGGTAAATGGAAAATGACAACAGGTGCTTGTTGGCTGTGACATTCTCCAGGTGAAGCATTCTGGGAAAAGGAAAAGAAAGGCTGATTTTGTTACATTTTCTGGATCACAGAGAACTTTGAGGTTTTCCAGGAAACTTGGCTTATAACTTTGTATCTTTCTAACAGGAGTACATTTGTATTTCAAAACGTCTTTAAACCCATCATTTTCTAAAATTTCTTACTGCCTGAAAAACTGCTGGAGCCATTTATCCAACAAGCAGGTACTGACACCTACTCCATGCAAATCTCTAAGAACTCTCTGTATCAGAACTGTAAAGTGTTTTTATTTCAGTGTGCAAGAATGCTTGCCCAGAAATCACTTATTTTATAAACCTCATCCCATCTAGAAGAGAGCCACAACCGGAAAAGGATGAAGACAAGGCCATTAAGTAGTTAAAATGTGTGTCTCAAAGAGTGTAAATTACAACCTGGGTTCTTGGCTTATAGGAGACCTTCTCAGTTCCTCATTCAAAGCCTATTTACTCTTATTTTAGGACTAATTCTAACAAACCTAACTCTCCCATTTCCTAGCCTACAGAAGATTAGAGACATCAAATGGGAGGGGAAAGTACTGCTTGGAGAGAGAGAGAGAAAACAGACCAAGTAACTTGAAATATCACAATCTGGGGTGACTTTGCTTGGACACGAGTAACTACAGCCTCAAGTGCTCTTGAGGACATGAAAGCAGTAGAATGCAATGTGACAGTGGATATTCAGGGAAATGACCCTCAAAAGATTAAATTGCATTTTTGTTTAAGAGGGCAGGGAAGCACATAAAAGCTTTGAGAAACATTTTAATATAAAATAAACTCAGAAAAACTACATGTGTGTCACACTGAATTCCTTTATAATAAGGGAGAAATCACTGTAAGTTTGAGATGCAAAATTATATCAGTGTGAAAGCAATGCAAGCAATATGGACTTTCCTTCATTCTCTACTTAAAGGTGGCAGAAGTGAGATCATTAACACAGGAATACAGAACTGAGCATGAGCATAGTTTTATTCCCAGATGTTTTGTGTTAGATCCCTGCAACACAGCCAAAGGGATCAAGGAAAGTGGAAAGATGAATTGACTCGTCCAAGGTCACTCAGCAAAACTGTTAGCCCAGACAAGAAAAGAGGACCAAAAAGGAGGGAGTGCCTGGTACAAGGTGGGGCACTCAGTATTTGGGCAAAGAGGAAAAGAAAATGAGAGGACTGTTAGTGTTTTTGAGAGGCATTTGTTCTAAGAGTTTGCCAAGACTCTCAGCTACAGCAAAAGTGGAGAACTGTGGTCACAGGGTCACAGATGGCTGTAACTGGCCTGGGAACCCAATGTGACCCCAGAAGGAGACAGGAACACTTTCCATGTGATGAATTCTGTAATGGTCAGAACTAACACACACCCAATGAGCTGGAAGGGATGACATTTATAACCAGGAGATGTTACAATAAAGTGCGTTGAGTAACTCCTAATACTACTCACTACTTAGTACTTCTACAGCACGTTCCCTCTTCCAAAGTGCTTTACAAACATTAACTAATTAAACCAGCATGAATTCTGGATGGGAAAATTGAGCCTCTGTAATCTGTTTGAGTTCTCTGAAAAAGCTAATAAAATTAAGGTGTACTGTTCGTGAAGAGGAGTACACAGAACTACAGCCTTTGTAAGGGACTAAATACGGAGGTGTGACGGTGCCATTTGATATTCTCAAAGGCTGTTTATGGCAACGTTATGCCACTGCCACAACGACACCAACAGAAGACCAAGTCGAAACACCGAGGATGCTCTCTTTCCGCAAGCAGCCTGGGTATCTGTGGCTGGCTGGGGTCCCCTCTCCTTAAAGTTCTTCCTGCAAGGGGTTTGTCTGAGGGTACATACATGGAAGGAGGAGGAAGCCTGCCTCCTGGGTCAGCCAAGCTCTGTCCACCATCTCTGCAGAAAGGGCCTCATAAAGAGGTGTGGGGAGCAGACACCCTCCCAACGGCCTACACCAGCCAGTGGCCAAATATCTGGTGCAGAGCAAGATATTCAGCTCCCCGCCCCCCACCCCCACCCCACCCCGGTCAAATATTTGGTCGCTGCTGCCCAATACACAAATGCTTTAAAATATTCACAGTTTTGAGATTCTACAGCGCCTTCTCCTACTACATTCTTAATCTGGACAAGTTATTTTGCCTGTTTTTGCATGTTGCCATGTTTTTTATAAAAGAGAGACATTGTTACTCTTGGTGAAGAAATTTGGAGGCAATCAGATGAAAATGCACATCAGAGCATTCTGGTTTGCCATATCAGAATCCCTGGGATTCCACATTGCACTCATCCTGATTCTGACCTCAACCATAAAAAACAGACCACAGAGCTGGCCATTCATCCAACCTGCCTTTCATTCTTCAATGGCTTGAAACCCCAGTGGCTCAGAGGAATACTACTTCTCAGGAGAATTTCATTTGGGCTTGAAGCAAAGACAATTATTTTATAGCAGGAAATGGAAGCTCAAGGAAAAGTGGAAGGAAATAGGACCAGGGGTTGGGAGGCTGCACTATTGCTCCAGCTGGTTCACTAAAAATCTGAGTGATCCCAGGCAAGACCCCACTCCATCTAACCTTTGCTTTCTTTTTTTACTGAAGCAGGAGCAAGACAGGATCAGTGGTCCAAGGAGAGCTGGTGATCCCAACTCCAACATTCTTAGATTCTGTAGTTATACACGTAAGCCTAGGGGGGTTGAGTCCCCAGGCAGAGACTTCTTGATTCATGGCAGAGTCATCAGGCCATCCAAATTATAGGACTGCTGCTGGGTATTTAGACAAGGCCCCAGTAGAAATGCATATAAGTCACAAAACAGTTACACTGAGCATTTACCAATATTCTCATGTGGATTACTTTAAAGCAGAGGCTGAAGACGTGAGCCAAATCCAGTCTGTGGTTCTGTGTTTTGTTTTGTTCACATTTTTAAAGTTAATCTCCAATATTTCAAAAATAAGCGATTTCATCTAAAAACTTGAACTCCCAGTTTCTCTTGAAAAATTAGATAACCTGGTTGCACTGGGCTAATTTTTCCATGTCAACAATCAGCTGGAGATGAGGAGAGACTACCTTTCCTGGAAGGACACACACTCCCTGGTTCCTTACCAGGTGGGCCCCTTCCGTCACATTCCCTGCTTGGGCCTGGAGGCATCTGAGTCTAAGAAGATGCTGTAGAGAACAGGTGCTGTAGATGTGTCTGTCCAGCTGGGCTGCACGAGAAGCTAGCAGTGTAGGCTGCCATTGCTCCGAGGAGCTGACAAAGTGGGAGAGCCTTACGGTCAGTCCGGTTCTCCCTGCTTGCTGGTCCTGAAAAACATCTCACAAAACTGCCCTTTGGGGGTTGTGCCATCATTGGAGTACTTAGAACCCTGAGTCACACCAGTGAAGCCAGCCCTACATCGAGGGAATGACCCCGAGGCTGACTGGGCCCCTTCCTTCTTTCTCCCCAATCCAGAGATCCAGCCACAGTGAGGCCAGGGAAGGTGAGAGAACAAATGACAGGCAGCTGGTGAAAACAATGAGAACAACCACATCCTCCCAGAGTGTGACGGATCTGCAAGAACTTTCACACTGATCCTCCCCACTATCTGTGCCATTTTACAGATGAGGAAACTGAGGCTCAAGGTTCCCAGTGTGACAAGGCTAGAGGAAGCAGAAACAGAGTTAGGAGACCAGCCTATGTTTTTCACTCCAAGGCCTGCGCTCCCTCTCCTGCACCCAGAGAGTCTGTGGCAGAGACTGCAGGCTGCCATTTACCCTGCCACATGCAGAGCAGCGAGAGAACATGGGCATGTGTCCGTGGATGCAAAGGCTGGCCCTTCACCTCTAGGAGAAGAGCAAAGAAGAAAGATAAAGGCAATGTGTGACCCAAAGGTTCAGACCCCAACTCTGTCTTGGTTTTGAGGGTTAAAAACAATAAAACCAAACCAAAAAGGATCAACTTACTTGACAGTAAATTGAACATTCCAGTTAAATTCTCTTTACAGAGCAAATCTTTGCATGCCAGAAAGGGAGGGAGTAGCAGACTTGGGACTGTGTAGCACAATGGTAATGTCCTGCTGCACCAGGACATGTACTCTGGTGGGTGTTTGGAGGAGAACAGGAGAAGCACAGTGTGCTGAGTAAGAGAGAGCATGGTGCCAAGAAGGGAGAGAAGTGACAGCTGGTGAAGGGCAGGCCAGCAGGGCCTGTTGACAGACCCAAGAAGGTCAATAATCGGAATGGAATCACCAGTGACACAAAACACACTCAGAATGTCTGCCGGCTTCTCCCTTGCTTTGAAACACTGGTGCTTATGTGCAGATAGAAATGGAACTCTCTTCTCTACAGACCCTCTGCCCAAGCCAGCCTACCCTGTTTGCTGCCCCTGGGCACATCACATAGTGCTGACTCCCATCCTGTCTCTCCAGAATTTCTTCTCTTCCTCCTCTGCCCTTTTGCATCTACCTATTTGTCTGGGGCCTCTCTAGGTGACATTTCTTTCCCCAGGTAACATTTTCTTCCCAAATGTCCTACTTGGGAGCCCTAAAATTTTGCATGGTTGCTGTCATTCACTGAATTGACTGAACTATTACTAATTCAAATAGCTACCATTAATATAGTATCCTAAGGGCCTTAAATCTATTAACTCAACCTTCATCACAACTCTGTGAGGCAGAAACTATTATTAGCTCCATTTTACAGGTGAGGAAACTAAGGCACACAGAGGTTAGATGACTTGTCCAAGGCCAGCCAACTAGTTAGTAATTGTGTATATTTTAGTCTACTAGGGCTGCCATAACAAAATACCACAGACTAGGTAGCTTAAACAACGGAAATGTATTTTCTCACAGCTCTGTAGACTGGAAGTCTGAGATCAAGGTGCTGTCAAGTTTGGTTCTGGTGAGACCTCTTTTCCAGACTAGTAGACAGCCACTTTCTCACTATGTCCTCATATGGCCTGTCCTCTCTGCTCTCATGGAGAGAGAGAGACCTGGCATCTCTTCCTCTCCTTATAAGGACACCAATCCTTTTGGATTAGGGCCCTACCCTTATCACTTCATTTAACCTTAATTTCCTCCCTAAAGGCCCTGTCTCCAAATACAGTCACATTAGGCATTAGGGCTACCACATATGAATTTGGGAGAGACAGAATCCAGTCCCTAACAGTGTGATATAATTTTTTTCCATTCATTCATTTACTGAGCATCTACTAATTGCCAGACACAGCAGTGAAAAAGGCAAACAAGAGCCTGGCTTGTTAAACTATAAGCTGCCTGTAGTCTAGTGGGAGAAGTGGCAAAACACAAGGGACATATGAACTCATTAACCAAATAGATAATTTCAGACAGTGCTATGAAGAAATAATAATACTGTGAAGAAAGAATGCTGCTATGAAAAAATAATTGTAAGGTGTGTTATTGGACTATCTTGGCCAAGCATGCTTAAGTATTTATTAAGCATTTATTATATGTAAAATCTATTCATTCATTCAACCAATATTTACTGAGTATCTATTCTGTCGGATAAAGTACTGATGCTGGAAATGCAATGGTGAACAAGACAGACCAAGTCCTTGTCCTCAAGAAATTTAGAGGCCAGTGGGTTATAGAGGGGAGACTCTGAGACATCATGGTCCCAGCCCAGGATACTTCCAATCTTCCATTAAAACATCAAATGAGGGCTTCCCTGGTGGCACAGTGGTTGAGAGTCCGCCTGCCGATGCAGGGGACACGGGTTCTTGCCCCGGTCTGGGAAGATCCCACATGCCGCGGAACGGCTGGGCCCGTGAGCCATGGCCGCTGAGCCTGTGCGTCCGGAGCCTGTGCTCCGCAACGGGAGAGGCCACAACAGTGAGAGGCCCACGTACCAAAAAAAAAAAAAAGATGGACAAAACATTAAATGAGTCAAGACATCCCTGAGGGCTGAACTTTGTGGCCCACACTGCAAGCGGGGAAGGAGTTCAGGAGAAAGGAAGGGCTGGCTACAGTGCAAGTCAGAGTGTGGAGCGTGGCTTCTTTGAAGATGTGGGACTCAACGGGCATAAAAGGATGGAAAGGATGGGCGTGTGAGAGAAGGGGGACCTTCCACCTAAAGGGGTATGAGGAAAGGCACATAGTAGAATGGAAACAGCAGCGATGGCACTGGCTTATTCTGAATAAAGTTTCATTCAACACCTATTCAGCAGAGCACATGTTCTGTCCCTACAGGGACCCCAGACTCCTACATTCCAGGAATTTCCATCTGGCAAGGATAAGGAAGGCCCATGATGATCCATCGCAGCCCAGAGTGGGATGTTCCATTAAAGAATTGGAGAAAACACTGAGGGACATGAGAGGAGTGTATATGCCTTTTGTGTATAACAGTAGCTGTAGAAACTTGTGTGTACACCTCCATATCTATACACATATATACGAAGAACAATTTATGCTCTCAGAGTGCCTTCACATTCATCCACATAAGTACCTTGTGAAGTGTGCATAACAGGAGTGATGGTTACTTCTATCTCCCGTGTGCATAAATGCAGTGCTTTCTCAATGAGGACCCAGTCAGGAAACCTGGAACCACAGCTATGCCCTGCGCTGCACTGTCCTGCTCCAGCGTCAGTCCAGAGCTGCTGGGGAAATGTGCCAGCACACGGGCAATGGCAATGGGGAGAAGTGGGGGGACTCGGGACATAGAAGGTTGAACTGGCAGGACCTGTTGTTGGCTTGACTATGGGGGTAAGGGAAAGAGAGGAATGAAGGATAACAATAAGATTTACAGAGGACAAAGGAAATACAGATCAAGGGAGAGGGGAAATAAGATATAGTGCTACTTTAGCTACTGAGAGGCTGTTTGATTCTAAGCAAGCATTTCTTTCTCTAGTTCTCAGGTTTCTCATCTGTAAAATGAAACTATTTAGACCCAATAACTAAAGTCCTTTATGTATGTATATACATATGAATATATGTATGGTATATAAATATTTCATATATACCAACATTTATAAAAATAAGGCGATGAACATTCACGTGACCACCCCTCAATGTAACACAGAGCACACCCTTTGCAAAAAAAAAAAAAGACCCTTTGCACACCCTTTCCCATTGTACCCCCTAACCTCACCCCCACTCTAGATGGAACCGTATTGCCGTGCTACTGAATTTGGCATTTGTCTTTAAGCCTTTTAAGGTTTAATAATAATTCTGTTATTTTCCTGCATCTTACAATTTAACAAGGCTCACTCTTTTTTTGTACAGTTGATTTGTGGTTGACAGAAAGCTTCCCATATAGACCATCTCATCTGTTTTTCACTGAAACCCTATGAGAGGGGCTGACCATAGAGGATTAACTCCAGTTTTTCAGGTGAGCAAAGTGAGGTCCAGAGAGGGGTATGCCATAGCGCTTATCTTGACTGCATTTTCATCCCATTTCATGCCTTGCTTTCTACCGCTGGTTATCTTTTCATGCACATGTGTCCCCATAACTAGACTATAAATTCTTGAGAGCAGGGATCTCTTCACCGAAGCTGTGACCAGTGTGGTGAGGTTATGGGACTCAGGCTTCAGTCAAAGAAAGAGTGATGAGGGGAAGGCAGCTCACGTGATGGGGAGGCTTCACAGATAACACAGGCTAAGAGATGCAGAATTGGATCTAAAGAGAGGAACAGGACAAATGAAGGCCAGCCGAGTAATCAAGAAAGTGCTTAATAGATCAGAACCCATGACAGAGTGTTCCAGGCACAATTTTGCTCTTATAAACCAAACTTCTGATGTTTAAAAAGCAAAATAAGGAAGTTTTCAGAATAGTTGTAGGAAACCATGGGGGTTATCCAGTTTGCTTGTTGGCATAATCCTGGACTTCCTGCAAATGTAACACATGTCTAGTAAAATGCAATAGGATCATATTACAAACCAACCAATATAGTCAGGAAAAGCATGACCCTCTAAGTATAACATTTCAGAATTAGTAAATTTAGGACTAGGGAGTGCCAGGGAAAGGGTAATAAAGATAATCATAACCTTACAAAAATTATCTCCCACAAAACTAGAGGGTACTTCTTTTGTTCATAGGCTTCTTAGAGTCTCAACCCATCAGTAGGGAAATGAGAACTTCTTATATGCCACCAGTCAGCTCAGACAGCAGAAGATTCCTTGAAAAACAGGTCTCCCAGATTTCAGGCAGCCCTTATGAAGGCTGGACAAATTTTGTCAGATGTCTGGTATTTTTAAGGAAAGTATGTTGGTTTCAATGATCTCAACCTCTTGGTCAGTCTTAACTTGATATACTCCACTTGAATACTCCAATTTATTCCTATCTTGGTACCTATTGGTAAAACTAAGATTTTTTTTCAGAAGCTCCTGGATTTCTCAACTCTTTCGTGAAAAAAGAAGCATGACTGTGAAGACTACTGTGATTTGCAGAATGTGTCCATACATGTATAACCCAAACAGACCAATTAATGAAGCTTCACTTGGGTGTGACAAGTCTCCTGGGATCTACGAGTAAAACATGTGACCACAATATCCATGGAGTAGATGTTCTTTCTAGTGACAGGGACAGGACTAGGAAGAACTATAGGGCTGGGTCTTGGATACTCAGTGCTGTTCATCGTATACACAGATAATACTGATGATCACTAATGTTGCGTGTTAATGCTTTGCATGCACCTTGTCATTTAAGCTTTATAACAAATAATAGAGCACTACTATTCTTACTTTCCCTATTCTTAAAGATAAGGCAACAGAAGCTCAGACTGGTTAATAACTTGCTCAGAGTCACCGAGAAAGCAAATGGGGGAGTCAGGATTCCAGCACAGGTCTGTCTGCCTCTGGAGTCCCAGCTCTCAAGCTTTTTGCCATCTCATCTTCCTCAGTGGCTCTCTTGCAGTCCAGCAAGACCTAGGCTCTGAACTGTTTCTCTACTAGCCAAGCAAAGGTAGGTTTGCACAGATCCAGCCTGGGGCTGCTGGAGAGGGGACTATTCATTACCATCTCAGAGCAAAGTAAATCAGCATATGACCTTGGCCTCATTAGCATGAGGCTTAATCTCCTCAGGTTGCCAGTCTTGGCCAATTAACACTTTTATTATAAGCAGCTGTTACCTTTGTGCTTCCCAGGTTACTAAACATGAGTAATAAATTGATAGCAACTACTGGAGCCATGCTGACAATTAGCTTGCCTCAGGTCCAAGGGCAAAACAGTCTTAAGTGTCCTACTGACACTTTAGCTTCAGGATAAACAAGTCTTTCCGCCACTAGAACTGCCTTAAGCTATATTACATTTTCCAGGTGAAAACACCTAAGGCCAGTAGGCCTGTGTAGGTGTATGTAAAGACAGAGATGCTTACGGCAGATCAGAGAGTTTCTTTCTATTCCCTGGGCGTGTTTCACTCTTATGGAAGATCTCAAGTATGACAAAATAGCTCCAAAGAGTTAATGTTTATCAACCTTTGTCATGAATGTTAGAAGTCTTGACATGTCATGATATTATATATATATATGTGCGTATATATACATATATGTGTATGTGTGTATGTATATTTTAGCTTACATGTTTAAAAAGAAGTAAGCAGAAAGGAAACACTGTGGCCCAGTAGAAAGTATCTGAGGTCCCGTGGTTTCGAACCTTTTGGGGTTTGATATTCAACAACACAATATTAGAAAATCTTTTAGGGGGTTGTTATTCAATAATACAAACCCAAAAAAAATGAGACAACGATAAATAAATCCTATCTAGCTGATTTAAATTATAGAGCTCATGCAGTTTGAGCAAACCCTCTTCCTTTAGCCACGGTATGATTCTTCTTGATTGAGAATCGAGTTTCTGAGCCCTTTCTCAGAGACTGAAATTACAAAACACAAGATAGCAGATTTTTAAAAAATTGTCCCCAGGTATTCCTGCTGCATATCAAGTGACTGGGTCAGAAACTCAGTCGGAAACTCTGCTTCAGGAAGAGCAGAACAAATCCCCCTCGCCTAGGAAGCCAAACAGAGCATTGTTTTAGTTCCGTAGGAGATGATGACAATGGGATAGGACATTGTCCCGAGTAATGGTCTCCTGCTGGTGGGGAACTGCAGAGGCAAAACCGAGGTGCTCAGCAAAAACAAACAAGGGGCTGAACTGCTACCTTCTTTTTAAAGCGAAAACTGTTGATCCTGGAACTAAGCCCCTCCCAGCAGCTTCCATTCGGTTAGAAAAGTCTTGCTTTTGGAAGCATTCTCAGCTGGAGTGTCACTGAGTGGGGAGGCAGGGTACGGAGGCTAACGAACTGGTTCTACTGTTTCTGAATTGCTGGCTTCAGAGACAGGCTTTGGGGACCATTTTGAATTTCACCAGCTGCTGGACAAAAGAGGCTTTCCATAAAAACACAATCCCTGCATCCTGCGTGGGTCCCAGATGAGCTCTCCCTGCCCCCGCACCCCACCCTCACCCCTCACATTTTAGGACTGCGGATCACGCTGATGTACTTTGTATTAGCAAAGTCCTGCATGTGAGAAAACCTTTATTTTTTTAAGTATTAATCAGAGATGCCTGAAGACAAAAACCAATAAGCCATTTCTTTGACACAGAAAGTCAGTACCTTCCCTTTTTTCCTTGTAAAATAATATTAAATGTAGACTCTCTAATGTGCATCTCAAAACATAATTTAAACCAGATAAAAATGGAAATGATTGAAAATTTGAAATTTTGGGAAATAACAACTATCCTTTCATATTTGAAACAAAACATAAATGAAAATTCAGGGCCAAAGTCGTCCATCAGCCAGCTGAAGCTTTTGTAGCAAACACAGCTCAAACTCTACCACACAGATGGAAAATAGTTCGTCCGAATGCAAGCTGGCACTATTCTTTCAATCCGCAAACTTCTACAATCTCCATTAAAGCTGCATGGCATTCAAAAGTTGAGGTCCAATTCATCTTTGCTGTTAATGAGACATTTTACAAGCGTATTTTTTTTCTTGGGAAAAATTTTTGAATTGGGTAAAACAAATGGGAAGTGGATATTTAAAAAACAAAACAAAACAAAACAATAACCCCCCCCCCCCCAAAACTCCTGCCTGGTCTGGTGATTGACTTGCTTAGAATTCTCTGGGCAAGCATTTCATTTCCTGATAACTGCCATTTTCCCTCCCATCCCAAATTCCCTCTCATTGGGGCAAACACAGGTCATGGAAATACGAATTTGTTCTGCTGGAATTCCCTTCAAGTGTTTCAACAAGAGAATTATTTCATATCAGCTGTCTGGGTGTCCTTCCAACTTTTTCTTTTCTTCTAAGAACAGGTTTTTCTACAAAGAAGGATGCCAGAGAGATTGTCAGTTATAGGAATGAGGCATTTGGGGTTAGACACACAACTTTTTGATGTTTTGTACGGCCACTATTTGAGTTTTATAACGTCGCTAGCAGAAAAGGATCCTGACGTGAATACCCAAGGGAGAGTGGCAATTTACATTTGTCTTACAGTAATTAATCCGATATTTCTAATTTAAAGACGTTCTTTAAAAAAAACTCAGTGAGAGGATCTTTTTGTCCTCAGTTACTTGTATATGATCATCTCATTTTTCTCCCTCACCTTTCTGGGTTGACTTCCTTGGTTAAATGATATTCCAGTGGGTGAGGAAAGGCATCAGTTAATTTTGAAGGTGTTTTGAAAATTTGTTCACCATCCTAGAAACCTCAAGTGAGAGAAGAATAAATGGGGAGAATGATAAGCAAGGAGAGCTAGTTTGAAGTACAGGAATAAAGTTAAGAGGGAAAAAGTAAAAATTATGTAGGGATAGAAAAACTGTTTAATTTGAAGATCTAGTTGTTAAAGAATAAAATTAGAGTATAAGAATTTGATTAGGCAGACTCAGTTCAAATTATTACTAACAATGTGGGGAGAAACCAAAGGAAACAGTTTTCCGGTAAATCCCAGGTACTCAGAACTGGCTAAACGAAACAAACTCTGGAAAAGGAATGAAAATTAGTAATAGATAGACATAGACACTGTAGACAAGTCCGATCTCACTGCCTCCTCTTCCTCAATATCTGAGTGCATCCTGCAAGACAAGGGGCTATTTTAATTTTGTCTTCATCCTCCATGACTCTGGCTAGTTTTTGCATCTGCCTCATCTTGTCAGCATGTCCAGAATAGTTGCTGGGTTTTAAGCTGATCCCACATCCAAATCGTGTCCATCCTGATAGGCGTGAGATGCAAAAACCTGCATTCATTTCTTCTGGGCTTGCCATAAAGCAGAGTTCTTCAGGGATGCAAATTTTCCCTCCTGAGAACCCTGCTTCAAGAAGAGGAAGGTCCAGGCACTCAGGAAAATGCTCAATTCAAAGAATCTGGCAGGAAATTGATGGTTGTGCTCCAACTTCTGCTTTTTAAGGGTCCCAGAAACATGTTTAATATGAAATTTCTCTAAGAAAATGTTCACGGGAATTATTTTAAAGTTTTAGGAAAGTCTATTTGATAAAGGTGGAACGTTTTCAACTTCAGAGACTATGTTTTTTTAAGGAAACAAATTTCAATCACTTTTAATATACACTTTAAAAACAATTTATGATAACCGTGGCCCTCCGATGACTAAGGCTACACTGCAGTTTCCAAGTTGAAACATCCATCCTTGTATTCAGGGAAAGTCCTCTCAGCAATTTTGAAAAATACTAAAAATAGGGAAGCAATTGCAAGATCACTTTCACCTACGCAATATCCTTTTTCATGACTATTTCCAAATTACATAGCTAGGGTCACGAATTTTCACAAACACAGTTTCATTTGTGATAGTTATGTGGCTGAAATTCCAGGCTGCTATTTCATTCTACTGAAAGGTATAGGGCTATCTTTGCCCTCTCTTCCTCCTGTTGCTTAAACCAGCCAAGAAAACGTCAAGAAATTAAGAGGAATGGAAAACAGGAGGTAGAGATCATATTCAGAGGCCTGAAATCCACCACGTGAGAACCATTATGTTGATGATCGTCGGGGCTTTACCTCCCTGCTCCAAGTCCTTCGTCTGTGCAATGGGCTAATGTCCCTGGGCTGGGGAGGAAGCCGATCCAGATCCTCCCGGTGTCAATTTGCCTTCTAGAAGCAACAGGATCTGGGCAGTGCTTACATTTGTAGTTTTTTGGCTTTATGAGGGTTATTTGGGACTCTCTCTGCGACAAGCTGCAGAAGAGTGGGGGGCGGGGGACAAGGTGGGGAGGAAAGGAATTGGCGAAGAGGAGAGTAACAGAGATAAGCAGGGGGGTGGAAACCCCGGGAGGGAAGGGAAATGCCGAAGGCGCAGAACGCAGCCAGAGGAGGGACGCGGAAGAGGTAGGGCGGGAACCGGACTGCGTCCCGAGCGGGAGGGCCCGGGCTGGGCTCCGTTCGAGCGCGCCGCTAAGCCCGGGGCCGAGCCCTCGGCAGCAGAGCTGCGTCCCTTGGCTCGGCCTCCGCCCACGGCCCCACCCCCACGACACCCCACCCCAACCCAGGTGGCCGCCTCAGGGAGGTAGGAGCCGCGTGGATGCTGAGTTCTGCCTGCCTTCGGCCAGGGATCTGCACCAGCCGAGACTGAGCCACGGCGGGGGCAGCCCGCGGCAGGGTGGCTCGCCAGGCTGGGTGGGATGGGCCCGTTTTACTGGAGGTGGTGTTTGCAGGAGGGGAGGGGACAGGGGCCATTCGGGGCATCCCTGAGCACCGCGGGCCGGGCTGGGGGCCGGGAGTGAAGATGCGAGTCGAGCTCCAGGTTCTGTTTCTTGCTGGCGGCCGCCGGGCGCCAACTGCAGTCGCGCGAGCCCGCTGCCCCCTAGGTCTCGGCAGTCCTTCCCCGGCGCTGGGGAGGCACCCGCCCCCAACCCAGGTCCTGAGTTGCGACGATCTCGGGGGGACCCGGGAGCCGAGCGGAGAGGGAGGCGGTCTGCGCGCCTCGACTTACCCCGCGCGCCGACGGCTCGGAGCGCAGGGGCCCCTCCCAGGGCGGGGGTTCCCGCCTGCCCCGAGACCTCACCTCGGCGTCGGGCCCGGCCTTGGGCCGCAAGGGCAGCTGCGGGCGTGGGCTCCGCAGCGGCCGCATCCCCAGCCAGCCCAGAGGCGCCTTCTCGCCCTTTCCTCCCCGGGTCGGGGACCTAAACTCCCGGAACCCCGTGCGGAGCGGAGAAGACAAAACAGTCCATGCTGTCCGCCCACGGCGCCAGAGGAGCTTCTCGGGGGCGCTCCAGATTCGGGGGTGTCGCCTCCCCCAGTGACTTGCGGGAGTGGATGCCAGGCTGGGCCTCTTGACAGTTTCATCGCTACTTCTAATTTCTCCTTCGCTTTGCACTGGGGGAGCTGCCCCCTCCTCTTGGAGAAAGAGGCCGCGCCTGCACCCAAAGGGAATGCTCGGGTGATCCGGGGAATGGGGCTGTCTGCCCTTGGTGCGCGACCTGGGGCCAGGAGTTAGAGGTTTTTGTTGCATCAGAGAAATACGACGGCGTCAAGGAGAATAAACGTATAGCAGGACTGGGCCTAAACTTAATTTTTAAAAAGTCTTAAATAGTCCAGTTTGCCTTTTTGCTTCTACTGAAAACATTACTATTTCTCAGTGGTAGAGAGGGGATAAAGGTGACGGATGGGTCACCCTATGCTGGCATCTAGTTTGCCTTCATTTCCTTCGTTTCTCCCGCGGTCGTCCCAGCAGTGTCCACATAAAATATTTTCTTCTGTAGAACCCTTGCAATAAAATCGGATTTTTCTATTTGGATGATTCTACGTCAAAGACAGTAGGCAGCGGCGCCCGGCTTTGCCAGTGATTAACGGGAAGGACGTTTCCTACAATAAGGTAGAATCAATGCAGTGCCCACAAGCCATTGATTTCCACCCCTGTGTCGTCAGCTTGTTGTTCACTTTCTCCTAAGATTATGGCAATAATAATAACAACCAGGACACAAACAGCTCTTGAGAAGTCGCTTGTAACTACTTCTTCTTGGAGGTGAGACACACGGCACACCACCCTGTGGACCTATGTTTTATTTTTGCCAGAGGAGCGGCAGAATTGCCTGGAGTTTTTAAAAAAATGATCTATTTACAGACTTGCTAATGCCTCTGCAGAAATCCTGTTTATCAGCCCAATAGTTGTGACAGGGTTAGAAAACCATTTTAAACTGTTAATCGGCCACAAAAAGGGTCCCAGATTGACGCCTTTCACCTACCTTTGAAAGGCTATAAAAGCGATGCTGTACATTGGGATGAAATTAGACAGCGACAAAATCATTACCTTGACTTCCCACAGTAAAGACAGCCTTAAAGAGGGGCTATTGATGGTTTCAAATTACATAACGGTGGTTTAAAAGTTCTTCCTCTGGGCTCACAGAAAGCAGTTTTAAAGTGTGAATTTTTCAAAGAACAAACAGCCACTGTCATTCAAACGCTGACATGCAGCTGCCTTTTAATTTTATTTATTGCAAAACGGCTATTGAGGGAAAAAAGAGAAACACAAAAACAAAAATCCCAGCAAGAGCAGGCCGAGCCCAAAGAGAATCATGTTCGGGTTATATTTCACCAAGCTCCCTGGGCGCACACTTGGCCCGGAAGCTCGGAGGGCGCGACCTTTTCCTCCGCGACGGGACATGGAGTGGAATTCGTAGCCTCACGTGTGGGAAGAGCTCCGCGAGTGTCACTGGGTACGGTCTGCCCGCTGCTTCTGCAGATTTTAAATCTGGACACAGCCTCCTCTAGGCTAGAAGGGAAGGCTTTTCCCACACAGCCTCGATTCCGGGGGTGGGGTGGGCCTGGGGATGGGTCCTGGCGCTAAAGGTCAGCCCTCCCACCCCCGCCCCTCTGGATTGGCTCCAACCTGGCCGAGGGTGGGCCTCCACCTTACATCTGACCTTTCCTCGGACCGATTTCTAGGTAAATCCGGAAGGCGATCGAAAGATAGCGGCCCTTTCCTTTGCCAAAGGGGCATCTGCATTTTTGCGGGCTGTCCCCTCAAACCCCATCCTCCTTGTAACTCCACCCTTGCGCGCAAGGCCTGCAAAAACCCTATGGGACACCCCGCCGCCCCAGCTCACGCTTCTTAAGGCCAAGTCAGTGGTCGAAAACCAACCAGGTGGCAGCTGTCTTTACCGAGCAAAGACATTGAAAGACGGCCGCACCGAGCGCGGCGTGCGGTGGGAGAGGAGCGCACCCCCTTTAGCGTCTTGGGGCGAAAGGGCTGTTGGGCTCTGGAGCGCTCAAGGAGCAACTTTGCAGCGTACTTGAGAGACCAGAGGGGAGTCGGAGAACCGGCTGCAAGCTGCGGTTCGGCCACATTCGCTGCGCAGCACTGCCCCCTGGTATCCTGCGCCAAAACTGCCCCGCTAGACGGCTGCGGATCTCCCTCCTCCGCAGCCCGGACCAACATTTTCTCCTTTCTTGGCCACAAGCCCTGCCAGAGAAGCTGGCCCGGAGGCCTCAAGAAAGCCCTCGTGCCGAGCTCCAAAGCCTTCCTCCCCGTCCCACCCCAGGCACTCACCTCCCCAAAGAGGACTGAGGGCGAGGGCTGCCAGACCAGGCCCCCAGTGCGGCCCGCGCCCCTTCTTGACTCAGGCACCCAAGTCCCGGCTGATGTCTACTCGGGAGGCCGCTGAGTAGATGTGGGCCGCTGGAGATGTGGGATCTGCTAGGAGGCCTCGACTACAGGCCTGGGAGAGCGGGGAAGGCTTGTGTACACAGAAACTCATTTGGGGCTGGGAATGTTCATTCTTTAATGAACACCAGCTCCCTGGGCATCTTTCTTTGGCATCTGGGCTTTGCACAGAAGAAAGAAAGCGGGAGGCAGAGTTGGGTTCTTCCTTGCACCCCGAAGTGGGAGAGATGGGCAAGGTATCAGGTGACCCACTCCAAACACCAGGGTGAGACTTGGGAGGGCCCAGAGTCCTGCCCAGTTTGTCCCTTCCTACGAGCCCTGGCTGGCCCTGGCTTCCTGCAGGCGCCGGGAGGAAGACCGCCCTCTTTTCCAACCCATGCTGGGCATCTGGTGCCCGGCGTGGATATCGGGCCCAAGACACCCACCACCAACTGGAGGATTGGTCCCAGGCTTGGGGGCTAGGCTTGATGGACAGGTAGGTGTTTAGATCGCTGGACATAGGGAAGGAGCTCAGGCTCTGGAACCAGATCCGGTGGGGGGTACCAGCTTGGTTGGTCACTGACTGTGTGACCTTGAGACCTTCGGCTTCTCTGTACATCATTTTCCTTGTTCGTTTTTCAGGATGTTGTGAGAATTAATTGAGATAATTTCCTTAAAGTGCCGGCATGTGCTCAAAGTCACCGTTGGTGATTGCAGGTGTTCCCTGCAGGAAAGTGCCCCGGAAAGCATCCCATACGGGGGCCGCCTGCACCACCACACTGGTGCTAACTCCAGTTTTCAGGAGGGGATGATACAGAGCAGTGACAGCCCTGAAGGCTGTGCACTGGAGTCTGGATGCTTCCCTGGTCTCTAACACCAGGGCCCAGACTTTGCTCACTTCTCTCAGCTCTGGGAAGCTAGTCATCCTTGCTTATGAGGGCATCTAGCAATGAAAACACTGGCCTAACACCTGTCGAACACTCAGCCTTAACCTGCACCAGATACAGGGCTAAGAGCTGTGCATTCACTATCGCATCTCATCTTCACAATGCCGGGACAGAAGTAGTTAAGTTTTTAAAACTCCCTTTTACAGAGCAGGAAACAGGGCTCAGAGAGATTGGGTAACTTGCTGAAGATCACACAGTAAATGTGGCACAGCAGGGATTTGGACCCAGCGTTTTTTTCAGAGGCCAAGCCCCCTCAGGTGTGACATTAGAAAGCACAAGCTTTCGCTCTTTGGTTTCCACTCACTCTACATTCTTTAAACTGCAATTTCCTCTTCCCTCCGTTGGCACCTGCGGACGCTGAGGCACGATCCCGGGAATCTCGGGCCTTGGCGCGCATTTTCGCTCAGTTAATTAGTTCCCCGGGCGTCCTGAGACCCTTTGGTCGAGTCCTTTTCGGACTCTAGTCCCCTAGGCGATTTCAGATCAGACTGACCCACCCGAGCACCGCGACAAAGGTCCGGGGAAGAAACCCCTCCCCTCCCTGGAGGCTCAGCTCAGCTCAGCGGTCCAGAGGAACCATTTAAGAAAGTAGGTGAGGCTACTCCTGTTGAGTCTTGGGGAGGCTGGGAGGAGCACGGAGCCGGGAAATTTCGGGACTCCTCCGGGTGCCAAGCCGCGGGGGAGCTCCCTCTCTCCCCAACCCGGTATGAAGCTCTCTCGGACGGGGACGGGGGCGGGGCGGGTGCTCTACTGAGTGTAACAGTAGGTTCGCGGCAGTCAGCTACCGAGACCCCATTGAGAATGGACTTGGACTTGGGGTTCCCGGGCCAGCTGCTCCCTAGAGCTGTCCCTGAGCGCCCCCCCCGCCCCCCAGGCAGCAAATCTCTAGTGAGCGCCTACTGGGTGCCAGGCCCTGCACCCCAGGGCCCTCACTCTCTGTCCTGACCCCTGCCCTCCAGTGAGGTCGAGTTGAGGGCGCCCCCAGCGCTGGTCCGAGTGAGTTTTCCAGGGGGGCCCGCGCTTTCCAGGCTTAGCTGTCGTACCCCGCCCACCCTTCACCCAACTGCGGCCGCCCCGCCTAGCCCCGCCGTCGGGCCACGCTGGGCCAGGCGGCCCCTGGCGGCAGGAAGCCGCGCACTCGTCGCCCTTGCGGCTCCGGGCTGAGCCTGCCCGCCGCCCCCGCCCACCCGGGAGCCCTCGCTTGCCTCGCCCACCCTCCCACTTCCCACGGAGGTGGCCAGCCTTGTCCCCAGAGACCGTCCGAGAGTCACTCAAAGCTTTCCTTGACTGGCCCGGGCGCGCTGCTGCCCCAAGCCCCCCACGTTCTCCAGCCGCAGGCCCGGTTCTCCCTGGTTAGAAACCAGCGACGCCAGGTAACGCCGCCCCCCACTGTCCAGCTGCAATTGGACGCCAGGCCGCTCGGAGGCAAGCGCTGTTGTTGAGAAAAGACAAAACCCACCCGCCCAAGTTCAGGGGTGAAGGAAAACTGTATTCAACCTGGGTTTTTGGAAAGTGTCCCCACTCAACCACCGCCAACACACCCTTGTGTCCACCTCCCCTTGCCCGTATCTTGTGAACTGGAAGGGCAAATACGCCGCAGTCTTCTCGGCGGTCACACGTGTGTCCCCGATGCCATCTGCCCACGTCTCTGTGCGAAGCAGCTTCTCTCCCTCGAAAATCCCCCCGGGAAGACGCGATGGAGAGAGAGGGCTCATCCGAACCAGAATTTGGAAGAAAACGCCCTGAGAGCTGTTCAGAAACCCAGCAAGCTTCATTTTAACCGAAACTCCTGGTTAAAGCTTCTTGGGTTTCATGTGGGTTTCAGGTCTGGGGTCAGAACGACCTGGATTTGAATTTTGACTTTGTCACTTAATAGCTGAATGACTTGGGCAAATTACCTTCTCTCTGAGCACCAGGTTTCCCTCCTATTACAATAGTGTTACCTCACTGGTTGTCATAAAGATGAAAAAATCATGTGTGTAAAGAGCTTAGGATAGACCAGGGAACTGCCTCTTGATTATTTCTTCTAAAGCCGGAGTTCGATGAGATTTTAGCTAATGAAGTTTTGAAAACTGGATTTGATTTGGGTGCAAGGATGAGACTGGAGGCAGAGATATTATGGTGAGGTCAGTTTTTAATCCTGGGAGGGCTGAACTCACAAAGGAACATTAGGTGGGGTGGAAGCCTGCATCAGTGAGAATAAGTAAGGTTGGGAGTTAGGACCCCAGTTTTCTCCAAGGACCCTCCCAAGCCTAAGAGTTTTCTTGTACCTGCGTTGGGGCAGGGTTGGTCTTTCTGCTCTGTACGCTTGAACCCAACAGGGGGCCAGGCACTCAGGGTCGGTGCTGCCTGCTGAATGAGCGGTTGACTTGATTCATCCCAAATGGGGCCTCACACAGGTTATCTTTCCCTTTGCTTCATGAACTCCTACCTTCTCTGAATGGGTCAAATTCCCCTGTCATATGCTCTCAGAGGACCATACACCTTCTCTTCATGAGGACTTATCACTGTTAAAACTTCACATTTATTCGTGTGATCATCAGATTGTCTTTTTTTGCTGTAAGCTTCACAGCTGTTTTCTTGTCCCTGTATTCTCAACAGTTAATACAATGGATAACGGTTGAATGGCAATGAAATGGCTTTTTTTGTAGCTAGATTCAGAAAGTAGTTTAACCCTACCCCTCACCCTAATTAGCAGTCATAGTAGGTAATTCACAGTATACTCTTTCAATATGTTGTAAAGAAATTAGCCTCCAAATGCACTACCAGGCAAGCTATTCTAGAGGTGACAGAATAGAAAGGCACGCAGACCAAGTTAAATGCTTGAATCTCACAGATTATTGGATAAATTTAAAAACCACACAGGAAGAAGGAAGAGGAAAGAGATGGGGTATGTTAGCACCAATACAGTAAGGTGTAAGCAGGTGGAAGGACCACTCTCAGAATCATGGGTTATGTAATATGCAATGTTCATGTCCCCTTCTCCCTCCCCTCCCCTGCTCTCCATATTAACCTTCCCCCTTAATGATGTGGTTACAAGGACTAGAGTTGGGGGTGAGTAATGGGATAACAGATACAAGGTGCCCAAGGCAATGACACACACTTTCGCCATTAGAGAGCCATGGTCAAGTTCACCTGGCCACAGCAGGAGCTCTACTATTAGCTTGCTGAACGTCTAAGGGTTTAGCCGTGCTTCACAGGCAGAACACAGTTGGGACCATAATGGTGTCACCAGTGGGCGGCTGGTATAGAGGATAACATAGCTGCCAGTCCTGAGGTGGCATGATCGTACCTTATAACTTGGTGTTTTTGTCTGTATCCGTACTTAGCACTCTGGTTTGTTAGGCAGTCTTCCATTTACTGGAAAGATACAATCAAATAATCCACACAGTCATATGAAATGTGATAAACACCAGGAAGCTGGGGGTGGGGGTGAGGGAAATCTGCTGTCCCAAGAACATGAGATGAGCAGTCAGGGAGAGCTTCCCAGAGGAGGTGGCATTTGAGCTGAGATCTGAAAGGAGAGTTCCATAGTCCTGAGGTTTCAGAAATTCCTAATAAATAAACATCAAGGTCTATTGCTTTCCGCCATCCAGTTCTCAGTCATATTTAGCCTGTTTTCTATCTGACTTTCCAAAGGAACACTAACCTGTTCTAGTCCCCCAAATGTGCAAATGTTATGTTTTACACAAGAATAAGAACGAAACACACCTATTGGCAAAAGACACTGCAGAACAGTGTTTAGGCTTATAAATGGTTCTAACTGGGATCAACAGCCTATAATTAGACTTTAACAATCCAAGAGAGGAGTAATGTGCACCCTGCAGGACACATTGGCGTCTTTTTCTTTAGTTCTGCAGGTTTGGTGGGTAGATTAGCCCCCGACTTGCCTCCTACAATAACTGTCCCACCGAGGTAAACATGTCACAAACAAGAACAATGAGATCACCAATAATATAACACTAATATTACAAACAAAAGAAACGCCACCTTTGGCTTTGGTGCAATGAAAAACACAATGTGGACCAACTAACAGGGCTATTTAAAAAACAAATTACTCACGGCCAAGCTTCTTAGTTCTCCAAACACAATTTTCTGGGAACCTTGGTACGAGGAGAAGTTTTTCCTGAAAGGGACCCGCCTCTGCTGCTCTTTGGACGGTGCTCTGCTTACAGATCTGAGGCCTTGGACAAAGAAGAAAATGCCCCCCACAGACCCACCTCGATGCTTATTCTCATGTATTCCTCTTTATTTCCTCCCAAATCGAGACATTTCTAGGGTCACATGTTACCGTAAATGGAGAGTCTGAAAGCACATCCCCATCAATGACATTTTCCAGAAACCTCAGGCTTTTCCCAGATGCCTAAGCCCTCTGATCACAGACCACGCTTCCTTGATAAGGACTTTTTTCTGTAGTTTGTTAAAGAATGTATAGATGGGTAACAGAATATTAGTTATAGTGGATGTTTTAAGAAATTACTTGGTCTATCCCCTTCAATTTGTAAATGAGGAAACAGACTCCAGGTGCAGAAGAGAAGACATGAAAGGCCTTGCTGTGAAGAAAGTGCAACATATGCTTATACCAATAAATGAGACAGACTTGGGTATCAAGCAAGATGCCTGGCTGGTTTCGTCTGGATATTGCAATTTGCCCCCATTCCAAGAATCAACTCATCGGACCAAGGGTTGAGTAGCCAGAGTCCTCAATTAGCTTCCTTGTGACTTGACAAGAGGGACAGAGACAAGGACCAAGCCCACTGTCTAGAAATGGAATGAATGTGTTTATAATGGGATGACTGGTTTTTGTAGTAGAAGGGATGTTACATTGGATAGGACCTTTGAGCCAACTCAAAACTGACCCAAGAAGCGAAAGGCCTTTATTGGATCACATAACAAAAAAGTCCAGGGAAATACTCATTTCAGGCATAGCTATATCCGGAGACCAATGGTATCATCAGCTAGTCACTCTCTGTTTCTTGGGTTCCTCATGGTGACAAGATTGCTGCCAGATATTCCAAGCCTGCATGCTCTCAAGTGCTGTGAAAGAGAGTGCCTGTCTCTTAACGATCACAGCAGGAGTCTCAATGCTTCTGACTGGGCCATGTGCTCCAAATCACTGTGGCCAAGAGAAACCAAGGCTCCAAATCCAAGTCTAAGTTGCATGTCCATTCCTGACACAGGTGAAACATCATACTAAATATGAGGGAGAGTGGTCCCTCTTAGGAAAACTGAGGTATTGGGAGAAAGCAGATAGGGTGATGGACAGCAAAACCAAAGACATCCACCATAGATGCAAAATTGGATACAGGATATGACTTAGAGCATCAGCCTTCTAGTGGCAGCACCAGGTCATGTGGGTTCTGGAATCCAGATGGTTATCCAGAGATTCCCCCAAGCTCAGGCACAGCTACTTGATCAAAGTGAAGTGCCTCAGACTAGCATTGTCTCCTCCCTGAGGTAGGCTTGTAAAATCAATAGTTTGACTTCAGGACTGTCAATTCTGCAGATTTGTAATATGGTTCCTGATTCACCAGACTTTTGGATGCTGGCAAGCCTCAGTTTCCTCATCTGTCTAATGGGGATAATACAATGAAAGTGAAAGCTTTTTGCAAACCATAAAATACCATTCCGAGGGCATGAGGGTGGCTGGGGAAGTCAGGGTCCCCGGCCACAAAGCCAATGGCATGGATGTTCTAGGCCATTTCAGATGAGGTGCAACTGCTGTGTGGGTGAAACAGTTAAGGGATCTACCCATCTCTGAACCAAGACTCTGTGCACACCGTCTCAAAGAGAGTCTGAGTTTTTAACCATGCACTAGAAAAAAGGGAATGCAAATGCACCCTTCGTTCACAGAGCTCCAGAAGGCGAGGACGTGAGTTATGAATGTCACCTGAGACCTGGGGGAAGGAGATAAGACCCAGGACAGCAGCAGCCCCCGGTGATCCTGTCACCTGACTTGGCAAGCACTCAGAAGGTGCCACTCAGGGAACATGTGCTGGTGCAGGCCAGGGGGCGGCTGAGGGGTGAACCCAGAGTGTTGGTTGCAGTCACCTATCAGCCTTGCAAGAGAAGCCTGGGGGACATCTGTCTTCGGAAGCCTTTCCAGATGTCTCCAGGAGCAGCTGCCGTTTCTGAGCGGTCATGCACTCCTCTGATGTCCCCTGAGTGCAGGAACAGTGCATGCGACCGTATTGACAGATCCACTTCCCTGTTGGCCTACTGGCCTCCCTCAAGTCAGGAGCCCACAACAGCAATCTGTGCTGAGCCCCCAAACCTGAAAGTCGGGGCCAATTCTCTCTGCCCCCCTCCCCCACCCTGCTAGGTTGCCCCCTAGGTTCTGCATGAAAACCAAAGGCCCCTGGGCCCAAGGCAGCATCCCTCTTCACAGTTCTGTCTCCAAACACATTAAAAAAAGGGAAGTTTCTGCAGAAGCAAAATAATCTTGAGAAGAAGGAGAAAGCAGTTGTGATATCCTAACACGGTAATAAGGATGAAAACCTCATGAACTCCAATGCTTCTAATCAACAAGTGATCTAAGGTGGGATTTGTCATGCTCTCGGATGCAGCTGCTGTATCTCCTCCCTGGGAATCTCGTCACTCCATCCTGGCAGCAGAGCACCACACTGCTGCATCCCCACCCCAACTGAGATGAGAATCTGCAGTAAAAAGGAGGCATGGGGAATCTAGCAGCTGGAAGCAATTTCCACTTTAATTTCAATGCCTATATAACAGTCTGTCACATCAGTGTTGTCATATGTTCATGGGTAGCTTGGAAAAGAGGGGCCTGAGGAGTGGGGCTGGCACTCCTGTGGATGTTGGAGATAGAATCTGGGCTTGGTTCTGGTTGGGAGGGCAGTTCCGGAGGCTGTGAATCCAGGCGGGGAGAATGCTGGCATCCCATCCTCTGAAGAGAGCACCATGGGCAGATTATAAAGGCAGGACTTCCGCTGTGGGGATCATTTGAGTCTGAAATAGTCATGGGAAACTCATGGAGGAGGGCAGCCATTCTGTGAATCTACAGGTCCAGCATCATTCTGCCACATGTACTTGTCACCAAGTAGGAATGAAGTAAAACCGTTAGGGGGTTTTAACTGGTCTTTGGACTGGCTGAAGGCAGAAAGCAGCCTTTCCCCCTCTTCCTTCATAAATGACAAGGAAGCAAAATTCAGGCTTGTTCTTTGAGCTCCCTCTGGTGGCAATTACCAAAAATAATCCAGCTCTGTGGGGTTTGCGGGGAGTTTGTGACACAGTGGTGGCCTGCGTTTTCAGTAAGAAGCTATAGGAGAAAAGATCCTCTACCTTTTTAGTAGTGGGGCAAAGGGTCCACTGTCTCCCTCTGCAAGGTGGCCGCCCTTCGGATTCGGAGGAATTGGAATTCCTTCCGATGTCCAGCCCGGCTGATGTGCATGTATCCTGGGGTGAATGGTTCCTGCAGAGGACTTGGAAATCTGCTCTGTGCTGTTTTGGCGCTTGTATTACCCTTTCCTAGATTGGTCTCAGTTTCTCAACCAGATTGACAGCTTCTCCAGCGCTGAGATGGCATCTTAATCACCTTTGAAGGATGCCTCCTTCCCTCCAGCATCCAGCAGGGGGCTTTGCTGATTGGAGTGCTTCCTGGAGGAACGCTAGAGCCGGGGCAGGTCACAAGGTGACCTGCCTGTGTGCCTCTGAGGCTGATGCTGGGTGATCGACCACATCAGCTGCTTGCCTGCCCCGTGCCGACTGCGTTCTCATAGGTCTTGACAGATGGTGGAGGCTCTGACAGCTTGTCAGCCCTGCGTGGACGCTCGTCCCTAGTCACTGGTCTTGGACCGCCAGCTCTGTCTCTGAGTGCCGGGCTTTTCTGCTAATGCTTTTACCTTGGGAGATGGGAGCCAGGAGCAGCAAGGTGGGAGTTCGAAGGCAGCCGTGAGGTTGGAAGAGAGACTTGCCCTGCCACAATCACAGCGAGAAGTGCTTACGTCAATACGCAGACATGACTTGCTCTGAAAGCTCAGGGGAAGGTCGAGGAAAGCTCGAGAGAGCAGGAGGCTGTGGTACCAAGAGCATCAGACATGAAAACATTAGACCTGGGTTCCAGGCCTCGCTCTGTGGCTCCGGGCTGCTCACTGAACCCAATTTCTATATTTATATAAACTTGATGGACATGTTTTCCAAAGATCCTTTTCCAGATCCAATATTCTTTTCAACATACATACTATATATTTTTAAATAGCTGATGATGTGTTCAGTAGGCTGGGGTTATTTGCTACCACTTTCAATGATGAAAACTGGAATCTGCAACTCAAGAATTCTAATTTGTCTTCTTAACTGGTGGGGCATTGCCTGGACACCACTGCCCTCTTGTGGCAGCGAATCTAATTTTGTAGTAGTGTGGTGAGTTCAACAATTTATAAAGCCTTATAAACTTGGATTTATAAAGGGGCTGGAGAATGTCCCCAAAGCTTTATTCATCCCTGGAAGGAATGCATGCTTGTAACTAGATCAGATTCCCCCCTAATGCCTTGGCCTTACTTCAAGATAGTGATTTAGAGGCAAACTTTAAGTGGATTTACAGCCAGATTACCTAAATCCACTCATAAATTGACTCACAGATTAAAATTTGCAAGCTTCTGAGACCTGGTACGCTCCTGCTTCAGAGTGAATTCATTAAAAAGAGACGTGACACGGGTGGCACTTGTAGGTATTACACATCCCATTGGTATGAAGACAATTTTTTCTTTTCATTGAGGTAAGATTTATATAACATAAAATCAACCATTTTTTAAAATTGAAGTATAGTTGATTTACAATGTTGCGTTAGTTTCTTGTGTACGGCAAAGTGATCCATATATATATATTCTTTTTCATATTCTTTTCATTATGGTTTATAAAATCAACCATTTTAAAGTAAACAATTCAGTGGCATTTAGTACATTCACAGTGTTATGTAACCATTTAGTTCCAACACTTCTATCATCTCAAAAGAAAACTCCCTACCTAGGCGGTTAGTCCCCATTCCCCCTGGAACCTGGAAACGACTGATTTGCTTTCTGTCTCTATGGATTTACCTTATTCTAGTAAATGAAATGGAATCATACAATATTTGTCCTTGTGTATCTGGCTTCTTTCACCTAGTGTAAGGTTTTTGAGGTTCATACACGTTGTAGCATGTAACAGTACTTCATTCCTTTTTATGGCTGAATAATATTCTCTTGTATGTCTACCACTCATTCATAGATGGCCATTTGGGTTGTTTCCACCCTTTGACTATTGTGAATCGTGCTGCTATGAACATTCATGTACAGGTGTGTGTTTGAGTCCCTGTTTTCAATTCTTTGGGGTATGTATCTAGGAGTGGAACTTCTGGGTCATACGGTAATTCTGTGTTTAACTTTTTGATGACCCAAGTTCTCCGGAAGATGACATGGTCTAGCATCTAACAATTCCTACCAACTCCTTGTTTATTCTCCCAGATCTCTTACAGGTTTGCCAGCTGGCTGGTCTGCCTTTGCTTGGATGGGGGCGGGGAGTTCTGGTTGGCTCCACATGTCCCACACAAACAGCTCCCAGAGATGTTAAGGTGCATAGCAGAATCCCAATCCATGCAAACGCATTAAAAAGCCATTTCTGGGGACTTCCCTGGTGGTCCACTAGTAAAGAATCTGCCTTCCAATGCAGGGGATGCAGGTTTGATCCCTGGTCGGGGAACAAAGATCCCGCATGCCGCAGAGCAACAAAGTCCACGTGCCACAGCTATTGAACTCGCGTGCCTCAGCGAGAGAGCCCGCGTGCCGCAAACTACAGAGCCCACGCGCCCTGGAGACCGCATGCCACAACTAGAGAGAGAAAACCTGCATGCCATAACTAGAGAGAAGCCCGCGCACTGTAACTAGAGAGAAACCTGAGCAGACGGTGCGCCATAAGGTGCGCATACCTCAACAAACATCCCGTGTGCCGCAACTAAGACCCGATGCAGCCAAAAAGGAAGCCATTTCTGGCATCACATCTGCTACTATTTTCATTGGCCAAAGTCACATGGACAAGCCCAACTTTAATGGAAAAGGGATATAATAGTTGCCGGCTCTGTTGGGAGGCACTGCAAAGTCACAGGGCAGAGGGTGTGGCTGTATCATGGTATTAGAGGCAAAGAGTAAGGAACAGGAACAATTATACTCACCATCCCCTGTAAGGCTTGTTATCTCTTTGTAACGGGCTGGCTGGGGTTATTTTAAAAACTTACTTTTTCTATGTCATATTTACATTGTATCAAGGGCATTCATGATCTTGATGCAAATGTGTTTGCACTGAGGGGTGTTTGCAGTTAGAGAACCCTCACACCACAGGGCCAGGACAGCCAAGCATCCTGACTGCTGGAAACGCCTCTGGGGAAGCTGGGCTTGCACTGTGTGGAAACCTCCAGCCTCCTTTAACCCAGGCCTCTTAAGGAATGTGAATCAATAAGTGGCATAAATTATTCACCTCAAGGAACGTTTTCAGAAATGAACAGCAGGCTGGAGAAATCACCAGCAGGGTATTCATTCTTTTCAGTGTTTGGACCTCTGCTCACCTTCTGAATGGCTGGGCATTTCTAAACTGTTAAAAATTCAGATCTCAGAGTAGAACGAATATAAGTTGTGCTTAAATTTCAAGGCAACTCCGAGTTTCCTTTTCCGCCGCTTCTGCAGGGTCAGGGGAATGAGCATGTAGGCACAGTCTTGTTTGTGGGAGATGCCTCCGGCCCCCTCTGTGATGTGATCTCAGGGCTGTGGAAAGGGCCTATCCTCTGTTCAAAACAGTCTTTTCTACCTGTCTTCCAAGATATCAGAAATTCATTCCACCTCTAAAAACCATTCTGAGGGCTTTGCCTCTTTGGAAGACTCCATTCAGAATGCAAAACTTCGGGAGGGGAGGGGAGGAAAGTTAACATTTATCAGACACCTATTATGTGGATGCATCCTCACCCACAAGATAGATATGCTTTGCAGATTTGCCTTATTAGTTTTTCCTTTTAAATAATTAATATATTACAGAAATATGCAATATTGGAAAATAAAATTAAAAAAAAAAAGGAAGGGTCTCTGCATTCCAGCCCTCAGAGATAATCTCTGGTAACCGTGTGGTGCATAACCCTCCAGAATGTTCTCTATGCTGATACTCACGAGTATTTGCATCTCACTTGACCTGTCAGTAGCACTTGACTGGATTGATGACTCTAGGCTGTCCTGGCTTCAGAGATGGAATTCCCCATGATTTCCCACTTACTACTCCGGCTGCCTGACTGCAGTGGCTTCTGTAGGTTTCTCCTCTCCTTGCCCCCTATGTTGGAGTTTCTCAGGGCTCAGCCATGGGCCATCTTTTCTACTCATTCTATACGTGTTGGGAAATCTTGTTCACTCCTTTACCATCTCCGTGTACCATCATATACTATCTGCCTAATTATGGATCTCCAGCCTTCTCCCTTCTGAGCTCTGACCTAAATACCCAAGTGCCTTCTGACATTTTTCACTAATGTGCCTTATAGGAACTCCAAACTTACTTTTGAGTGAGAAGTTGATCTCTCTCTTTCAAAATCTGCTACTCTTCCATCTCAGCATTTGGGACTTCCGTCTCCTGAATTACGATGATATTTTTCTCTTCCCCTCCCTCAATCCATCATTAAATCCTGTCAATTCTGCCTGCGAATATATCCACATATTATGACATCCACATTTTACCAAATCTAAGATGTGTTGCTGCTGACACTTAATCTTACCAGGAGGTGTCAATGGAATGTTTTCACCACACAACAACCTCACAATTGTTTCATGGTTGATAGCAATTGAAAGATGCTATTGATTGAAGAGTACGTCTCATTTTCAGAGAAGTATAAATGTGAAAAAAATGTGGATCTTAGAGTCGGTGAAATAGAGAATATTAAATCTATCTCTGTCAGCACTATTCTAGCCTAAGCCATCTTCCGTCTGGACTTCCTGTCTCTTCTCTCAGACCTCACATCTACCCTCCTCAAGACTTCTGTTCTCCCATTTATTCATTGGTAAGTCCTGCTTACCTCCAAAATATATCTGGATTCCAATAACTTCACACTATCTTCCCTGCTATGACCCTAGTGCAGGCCCCACCATCTCTTGCCTGGATAACTGGTCTACTTTCCTCCTCCTCCAAGCCAGAGGGATCTTTCTAAAGAGTGAACCAACCACATCACCCTTCATCTCGAC
Source organism: Leucopleurus acutus (assembly GCF_964270905.1). Taxonomy (NCBI): domain Eukaryota; kingdom Metazoa; phylum Chordata; class Mammalia; order Artiodactyla; family Delphinidae; genus Leucopleurus; species Leucopleurus acutus. Next base: position 13,670,998 of record NC_139156.1, on the reverse strand, counting down.
ACTCTCCAGAGGTTTCCATTTGTGCCTGGGATCCACTGCATGGCCATCAAGGGCCTACTGAGGGTCCCCCGTCTGCTGCTCCATTCTCATTGGTCTCCATTTGGCACCTTGCTCCCTGTGCTCCTGCCACCTGGGTTCTACTCATTTCCATCTGAGGGTTTTTGCACTTGCCATTCTGTCTGATTCAAAAACTCTTATCCTGGATCTTTGCACAGTTCGGGGTCAGCTCAGATGTCCCTTCTGAGGAGAGGCCTTTCCCAGACCAGCCTCAGTAAAGCTGCCCCCCACCCCCACTTCCATCCGCCCTGCCCACCCACTGAGTCACATTCTACCACACTTAATACCTGACAGTATCTGATTCATGTATTTATTTCTTTTTCTCCCCTCACTAGAATGTAAGCCCCTTGAGGGCAGACACTCTGTCTTGTTCCCTGCTACCACGTCAGCACCTTAGTGCTTAACCCAGTACAGGCACTCAATAAATATTGATGAAATGTTTAGTTGATGTAATTTCCTAATCCCTACTTCTTCTTTTGTTCTTCACCTCTCCTCCTAAACTCAATTGCTAGACAGACTGACCTTTTAAAAACAAAAATTCCGATCATGTTACTGCCCATTGCAACCCTTAAATAATGCTTTAGCAGCGTCCCACTATATCTGGTCTGTTGTATTTTCATTCAGTTCAAAATGCTTTCTAATTTCCCTTGTGACTTCTTCTTTGACTTATATTTTATTCAAATGTATGTTATTTAGTTCCCAAATATTAAGGGGACTCCCAGTTATCTTTTTGTTACTGATTTTTAATTTAATTCCGTGGCGACCAAAGAACGTACTTTGTATGACTTAGATCCTTTTACATTTATTGAGACTGGTTTTATGACCCCAAATATGATCAATCTCCATCAACATTCCATGTGCCCTTGAGAAGAACATGTATTCTGTGGTTGTGAGGAGGACTTTTCTGCAAATGTCAATGAATCGATTTGGTTGATAGTGTTATTCAAGTCTACTATGTCCTTGCTGATTTTTTGCCTACTTTCATGACCTGTTTAAAGAGGGGTATTGAAATCTCCAGCTACAGTTGTGGATTTGTTTATTTCTCCTTGAATTTTATCAGTTTTTATTTGATGTATTTTGTAACAGTCTTTATTTTAAAGTCTATTTCGTCTGATGTGAGTATTGCCACTCCCCCTTTCTTTTGATTTCCATTTGCATGGAATACCTTTTTCCAACCCCTCACTTTCAGTTTGTATGTGTCTCTAGATCTGAAGTGGGTCTCTTGTAGACAACATATATACAGGTCTTGTTTTTGTATCCATTCAGTCTACGGCTTTGGGTAGGCTGAAATCTACCAGATTTAATTTAAATGTAAATCTGTTTACATTTAAAGTAATTACTGATGTGTATGTTCTTATTGCCATTTTGTTAATTGTTTTGGATTTGTTTTTGTAGGTCTTTTTTCTTCTTTTCCTCTTTTGTTCCCTTCTCTTGTGATTTGATGACTATCTTTAGTGTTGTGTCTGAGCTCCTTTTTCTTTTTTGTGTGTATATCTATTATAGATTTTTCATTTGTGGTTACCATGAGGTTTTGATATAGCAGTCTATATGTATATATGATTATTTTAATTTGCTGATCTCTTAATTTCAAATGCATTTCAAATATCCTGCGTTTGTACTTTCCTCCTCTCACAATTACTGGTTTTTGATATCATATTTGTGTGTGGGTAATCTCCTACCTTTACCATCTGTTTGCCTTTACCAGTGAGCTTTCCCATTTCATAATTTTCTTGTTTCTAGTTGTGGCCTTTACTTTCCCACCTAGAGAAGTTCCTTTTATTGTAAAGCTAGTTCAGTGGTGCTGAATTCTTTTAGCTTTTGCTTGTCTGTAAAGCTTTTGAGTTCTCCGTCAAATCTGAATGAGAGTCTTGCTGGGTAGAGTATTCTTGGTTGTACGTTTTTCCCTTTCATCACTTTAAGTATGTCATGCCACTCCCTTCTGGCCTGCAGAGTTTCTGCTGAAAAATCAGCTGATAGTCTTATGGGGATTCCCTTGTATGTTATTTATTGCTTTTCCCTTGTTGCTTTTAATATTTTCTCTTTGTCTTCAATTTTTGTCAATTTGGTTACTATGTGACTTGGCACGTTCCTCCTTGAGTTAATCCTGTATGGGATTCTGTCTTCCTGGACTTGAGTGACTGTTTCCTTTCCCATGTTAGGAAAGTTTTCAGCTATTATCTCTTCAAATATTTTCTCAGGCCCTTTCTCTTCCTCTTCTCTTTCTAGGACCCCTATAATGCGAATGTTAGTGCATTTGATGTGTCCCAGAAGTCTCTTTGCCCATCATTTCTTTTCACTCTTTTTTCTTTATTCTGTTCTGAAGCAGTGATTTCCACCACTCTGTCTTCCAGCTCACTGATTCGTTCTTCTGCCTCTTTTATTCTGCAATTGATTCCTTCTAAGGTATTTTTCATTTCAGTTTTTGCATTCTTCAATTCTGGTTCGTTGTTCTTTATATTTTCTAACCCTTTGCTAAAAACTTCTTGTAACTTCTTGCTCTGTGCATCCATTCTTTTCCCAAGTTCTTGTATCATCTTTATGATCATTACTCTGAACTCTTTCTCAGGTTTTTCATGTATTTTGAAGCTCTGTTATTAAGAGAAAACCATTTAAGATTGTATGTCTTCATGATTAATTGAATTTATGATTATGAAATGACCTTCATTATCTCTGGTAATATCCTTTGCTCTGAAATCTATTTTATCTGATATTAATATAGCCATTACAGCCTTTTCTTTTGATAAGTGTTAACATGGTATACCTTTTTCTATTCTTCTAACCTATTTGTGTCTTTATGTTTAAAGTGTTTTTCTTGTAGACAGAATCTAGTTGAGTCTTTCTTTTTGTTTTTTTTAATTTATTTATTTTTGGTATTTTTTGGCCATGCAGCACAGTTTGCAGGATCTTAGTTCCCTGACCCAGGATCAAACCCAGACCCACAGCAGTGAAAGCTCAGAGTCCTAACCACTGGACCAACAGGGAATTCCTGGGTCTTGCTTTTTAATTCAGTCTGACAATCTGTGCCATTTTATTGAGATATTTAAACCATATATATTTAATATGATTATTGTTATGGTTAGTTTTAAGTCTTTCATCTTGCTATTTATTTTTTATTTGTCTGTTCTTTTATCTGTGGATCACTATCTTTTGTTGTCTGATGTTCAGGGGTTTTTTTGACATTATTTCATGTCTTTTTTCCCCTGGTAAGTTTTATCCCTGTTATTCCATCTTGACTGGACCTATTGACTGTCTTTGAGTTCATTAGTTCTTTCTTTTGTTGTGTCCGAGTCCTCAATTAAACCCATCCAGTAAGTTTTTTTAAAAAGTAAACTATTTGGGGGCTTCCCTGGTGACGCAGTGGTTGAGAGTCTGCCTGCCAATGCAGGGGACACGGGTTCATGCCCCGGTCCAGGAAGATCCCACATGCCGCGGAGCGGCTGGGCCTGCGCGTCCGGAGCCTCTGCAACGGGAGAGGCCACAGCAGTGAGAGGCCCGCGTACTGAAAAAAAAAAAAAAAAAAAAAAAGTAGACTATTTGGGGTGCAGTTTTAGGTTCACAGCAAAATTGAGCAAAGTACAGAGAGTTCTCATATACCTCTGGCCCTAATACATGCAGAACAACCCTTGCTATCATGATCTGAAACCAGAGTGGTACCTTTGTTACAACTGATGAACCTACATTGACATATCATTATCACGCAAAATCTATAGTTTATATTTGGGTTCACTCTTGTTGTTGTACATTCTTTGAGTTTTGATAAATGTATAATGACATGTATTCACAAATACAGTATCATGCAGAATAATTCCATTGCCCTAAAAATCATCTATGCTGTCTATTCATCCCTCCCTACCCCCTACCGCCTAGCAAGCACTGATCATTTCACTCTTGCAATAGTTTTTAGTTTTGCCTTTTCCAGAATATCACATAGTTGGTATCATTCACTATGCAGCCTTTTTCAATTGGCTTCTTTTACATAGTAATATGCATTTAAAGCACCTCCATGTCTTTTCATGGCTTGATAGCTCATTTTCTTTTTAGTGCCGAATAGTAATCCATTGTCTGGTTGTATTGCAGTTAATTTATCCATTCAACTATTGAAACACATCTTGATTGCTTCCAACTTTTGGCAATTATGAATAAAGCTGCTGTAAACATCCACATGAAGCTTTTGTGTAGGTGTAAGTTTTCATCTCCTTTGGAGAAGCACCAAGGAGTGTGACTGATGGATCATATGGTAAGAGTGTGTTTAATTTTATAAAAAACCACCAAACTGTCTTCCAAAGTGGCTGTGCTATTTTGCATTCCCACCAGCAGTGAATGAGAGTTTCTGTTGCTCTACATTCTCACCAGCATTTGGTGTTGGCAATATTCCAGATTTTGGCCATTCTAACAGGTGTGTAGTGGTATGTCATTGTTGTTTTAATTTGCAATTCCCTAATGACATATGATGCGGAGCATCTTTTCATATGTTTATTTGTACCTGTATGTATCCTTTGAAGTGTCTGTTCAGATCTTTTGCCCATTTTTAAATCAGGTTGTTCTTTTTCTTTTAAAAAATTATAAATATTTTATTTTCCAGCTTTATTGAGATACAATTGACATATAACATTGTGTAAGTTTAAGGTGTACAACATGTTGATTTGATGCTCTTATATATTGCAAAATGAGGTTGTTCTTTTTCTTATTATTGAGTTTTAAGAGTTCTTTATATATTTTGGATAAATCCTTTAACAGACCTCTCTTTTGCAAATATCTTCTCCCAGTCTATGGCTTGTCTTCTCATTTTCAGTAAGTTTTAAATTTCATATTTTAAAATTTTAAATTCTAGAATATCTTTTTGATTGTCTTTTATAGACTTACAGATTCTCTGTTAACATTGTTCGTTCATCCATTTGTCAACCTTTTCTTCTATCTTCTTTAACATGTTAGTCATAGTTAAAGTACTTGTTTGCTTACTTTAACATATGGATCATATGTGGGTCCACCTTTGTCTTGTTTCCCCACTTGATTATGTTCACAATTTCCTCTCAATATGTCTATCAGTTTTTTACTGGGTGCTGAACAGGCAGGATGGAAAGGGTGGGAACCTCCATACCCCAACATTCTAGAATAATACAAATCACCAAAAAAACCCAAACAAAAAGCAAACCCCCAAACAAGAACATCATCCCTTGAATTTATACAGTGCTTTAGAGTTCCCAAAGCACTTTGAAAGCTTTTTTTTGGGGGGGGTGCTGCGTTGGGTCTTTGTTGCTGTGCACGGGCTTTCTCTAGTTATGGTGAGTGGGGGCTATTCTTCGTTGTGGTGCGTGGGCTTCCCATTGTGGTGGCTTCTCTCATTGCGGAGCACGGGCTCTAGGCGTGTGGGCTTCAGTAGTTGCGACTCGCGGGCTCTAGAGCACGGGCTCAGTAGTTGTGGCTCACGGGCTTAGTTGCTCCATGGCATGTGGGATCTTCCGGGACCAGGGATCGAACCTGTGTCCCAGGCATTGGCAGGTGGATTCTTAACCACTGGACTACCAGGGAAGTCCTCAAAGCTTTTAATCTTTTGGCTTTCCTCATTCTTCCCTCACCAGCCAGGATAATTAATTGCAGGCTATAATAAGAAGTCATCTGCAAAAGGGAATTTTATGAAAGCCCTTATCAAAGACTCAGAGATGTGCGTCTCCTTCTGCCAGTGTGGCGACTTAGCAGCAGTCTCAGGACGTTGTTGCTCTGTTAGTGTGGTTGTGGTCAGTTGTGTCCTCATAATCAATTCCCCCCTTCTTCCTGGGCAGTTGCCACCTGCTAGATGCTACATTTACATTTTCCAGATGACCTTGTGGCTGGGTATGGCAAAATTCTCATCAACTGAATGTGAGCAGAAGTGATGTGTGCAATTTCCATCTCACTGGCTTAAAAGGAAAGTGATTTTATTTTACATGCATCTTATGCACCTGTGTTCTCTGCAAAAAAGCCACTTGTTTAGAAGGGGAAAAATCCTTGCTATTATTTCCATCTACCCTTAGCCCCACCTCCAGAACTAGAAAACTTGACCTCAGTCCAATCTATTACCATGGATATGCTCTCATCTGTCCATTATTCATCTCCTCCTTTGATATATTTTTTAAATTAATTAATTTACTTATTTTTATTTTTGGCTGCGTTAGGTCTTTGTTGCTGCGCAGAGGCTTTTCTCTAATTGCGGCAAGCGGGGGCTACTCTTCGTTGTGGCGCGCGGGCTTCTCATTGCGGTGGCTTCTCTTGTTGCGGAGCACGGGCTCTAGGTGTGTGGCCTTCAGTAGTTGTGGCACGTGGGCTCAGTAGTTGTGGCTTGCAGTCTCTAGAGTGCAGGCTCAGTAGTTGTGGCTCATGGGCTTAGTTGCTCCGCAGCATGTGGGATCTTCCCGGACCAGGGCTCGAACCTGTGTCCCCTGCAATGGCAGGCAGATTCTTAACCACTGAGCCACCAGGGAAGTCCCCTTTGATGTATTTTGAATCTTCTCTTTCATGAGGGCTGCAGGGGCCACTCGAGCTCACAGCATCCCTCTTTCTTCTGACTCCATAAGCCACATAGTATTTGCATCTCACTTTGTAATTCATCCCTCACTATATTTAAGTGCATAAACCCATGTATCTGCATCGTCTCCTTTGATGGACATTGGGATTTTAATTGCCCTTACATAATCTAGTCTGTAGCTGACCCTCAGGAATGGCTTCTTGTCTGGTCCATCTGATGCCTCATTAAGAGAGAGATTTAGGCTTCAGGAAGAGGCCTGTAGCTACCCTGTCTCACTTCCTTCCTAGGAAAAGGGTCTGGACAACCTATGGGACTGTGGGAAAATTTCTCCTTTCTAAAGACAAAAGAAACTTGGATCACCTCAAAGGTGTTTCATGTAGTGGAGAGTGGTGGCTGGACTTCATGGCCCTGAGTTTATCCACAAGAGTCCCCTTCTCTTGAGGGTTCTTACCCATTCCTGCTGCCACCATCACATTGGCCGAAATGTGGTGAAAAGACTCGTGTACACACACATTGAGTGACATGCAGCTAGATAATCTGGCCAATGAGCTGGAGCTCACTTACTGTCAGTTTGTGGCCCATCACAGTGTCCTTCTCTTCCCAGCAATCAGTCTACCTCCAGAAGGTGCATTACGTCATGATGCCCATCATCAAGAGTGATGAGTGCACAGGTTCTGTTATTCTCTAGACTCTTCTAGATGTTGAAATATGTCTTCTAACAAGACTTAAAAAGAGGAGTACAAATACACTTTCTGACCTCTACCATCTAATACTTTCAGCCATTAACACTGCCCCTAAACACATTAAATAGCACTCAGAATGCATTACATAACAAATAACAAATGACTTATGCATTGTTATCTTAAAATGTTGATTCTTGACTTGGGTAAAGAATAATGGGCACACGCTAAGGTGTTGTTCAAAAGTAATGGCCAGGAGAGACATACAGGAGACATACTGTGTTCATGGAGTGGAGGGCTCAACATAGTAGGAGGTCAAGTCTCCCCACATTGACCTATGGGTTTAATGCAATTCCTATCAAAATCCCATAAGGTTTTATGTAGACATAGATAAGATTATTTAAAAACATATAGAAAGGCCTTTTGTTTAGAAGTATAGTTGATTTACAATGTGTTAGTTTCAGCAAAGTGATTCAGGTATATATATATATATATATATATATATATATATACATACACATACATATATGCTCTTTTTCAGATTCTTTTCCCTTATAGATTATTACAAGATATTGAGTAGGGCTTCCCTGGTGGCACAGTGGTTGAGAATCCGCCTGCTGATGCAGGGGACACAGGTTCGTGGCCCGGTCTGGGAAGATCCCACATGCCGCAGAGCTGCTGGGCCCGTGAGCCATGGCCACTGAGCCTGTGCATCCGGAGCCTGTGCTCTGCAATGGGAGAGGCCATAACAATGAGAGGCCTGCATACCGCAAAAAAAAAAAAAAAAAAAAAAGATATTGAGTATAGTTCCCTGTGCTATACAGTAGGTCCTTAAAGTAGCTAAAACAATCTTGAAAAAGAAGAATAAAGTAGGAGGAATCACTATACCCGATATTAAGGCTTTCACACAATGGAGCAGGGAGGAATATGGGTGGCAATCAGGTGACCCAATGGACAAACACAAGCAAGTCCAACCTGGAAAGGCTGCGGTTACCAAGGACTCAGACCCTTCAGGAATGCGAATTTGGGTCACGCCATTGGGAAATCCATTGAAAGCAGTAAAAGAGGCGGCAGAGGGCAAGGAGAATTTAGAATGAAGAGTGAAGTCAGGAGACAACGAAAATCAGTTGCCATCCTGAGTTCAACTGCAGTGGAGGCCGTGCGCTGTCCTACTAACCTCCCTTTCTAAGTTTGCCTTCAGGGGATCAATGCAACTTCCTAATAACCACCCAAACTTATCCTTATATTTATCATTCCTCTCCTATGTTTTTTTTTTTTTTTTTTTTTTTTGGTATGCGGGCCTCTCACTCTTGTGGCCTCTCCCGTTGCGGAGCATAGGCTCCGGACGCGCAGGCTCAGCGGCCATGGCTCATGGGCCCAGCAGCTCCACGGCACGTGGGATCTTCCCGGACCGGGGCACGAACCCGTGTCCCCTGCATCGGCAGGCGGACTCTCAACCACTGCGCCACCAGGGAAGCCCTCTCCTATGTTTTAAATGCCTGAACTGTTGCACCTGCACACCATCCCACCTCACCATTGCCAAAAGTGTAACAACTGGATGGCCACCTTGAGCCAAGAGCTGCCTGCGCGCCATCTCCTTACCAGTGGGTACTGAGCGACCCAGCGCTGAAACCCCATTTAAGATCCTGCTCTCTCAGGTCACTCCTGTTGCCCACTATTGCAGGTTGGATCCTCTGCGAAGCAGACACGGATAGAGTAAGGCCTCCCAAAGCTCTATTTATTAGGAAGTAAAGGCGAAGGGAGGAAACAGGATGGGACAAGGGGAGACTTCATATCACGATGCAGACCTGACAAAATCTCTGGCAGACCAACAGAGAGCGAAGATTTCGGGTTGGAGGAGTCCGGCACGCGGCGGAAATGGTTAAGCTCTTGTACCCCACCTTGCTCAGCCACTGGACAAGGGCTTCCCGGAGAACAGGGCCTGAAAGCTGAAGCAAACCCCGAAAGAACGAATAGCTGGAGGCTGTCAGGACCCATGCTCCTTGAAGTGCATGGAGAAACCTTTCATGAAGGGGGATCTAAACACCCACACATCTCCACATCCACCAGGTGGGGCACTTTTTTTTTCCTAGTGGCAGAGGCAAGGCACAGGGGAGCAGGTCCCATTGTACGTTTACTTTTCAGGTCCCTGCTTAAGTCATGTCTGCTAACACCTGATTGGCTGGAGCAAGTCACGTGGCTTAGTCCAATGCTAAGAAGGAAGTATGCTCTGCCCACCCTGAGGCCAAGGCAAGTCTCGGTATGCTAGAGGGGAATGAAGAATTGGGACCAATAATTAGATCCACACAGAATAAAGGCCATTTGTAAACTGTGGAGCTCTGGCCGCACTAATTACTATTATTTCTACCTGTCCAAGAGTCAGGGTACCACAGGCCAAAGCACAAAGCAACCACCATGCATTCCTCCCAAAGCCTGAAGGTCAGCTCTCAGGCTGGCCAGGCTGCTGGGAGCGCACCTGCCTGGTGGATCAATAGTAATTTGAGACACTAGGGGGCGCGCTATCTGAGAAACTCTCAGGAACTGAACGCGCAAGGAGTGCCGCCTGCTTGCCAAGTCCTTGGGGGAAGCGCTGGAGCCGGGCCATTCTCGGGGCACCCCCCCCTCCCTGGCGGGACCTCTGGGCTCCTCCCTCTTCCAGCAGCTCCTGTCCTGCCCACTCCTGGGAGGATGGAGGCTGCGGGGCCGCCTCAAGATAGGAGGTGCTGCTGGGAGGCCCTGAGGAAAATCTTCCCTCGCCTCTGTTTCCACAGCTCCCTGGTGACATACGCGCTGGTGGGTGCCGCGCTCTTCTCAGCCATTGAGGGCATCCAGGACCTGGGGGCAGATGACCCGGAGTTTGAGGAGTTCCTGGAGAAGCTCTGTGACATCTTGAAATGCAACAGAACAGGTAGGTGGCGTACCTGGGCAGGGCGGGCCTTTTCTCTCTGGGTAGAGGCAGGCCCCAGAGAGGAGAGAACTGCCTTGTAGGAAGCTGAGTCTGGGAGCCCTCTGCTTGCATCCTGCCCACTCCTGGGCAACCTTAGGCAAGTGACTTCTCTCTGGGCCTCAGTTTTCCCCTCTGTAAAATGGGGGTGGGAATAATGGACGGCCTCTCAGGGTTGATGTAAAGAATGTAGGAAAAGTGCTGAGCACCCAGTGGGCTCTCCCTTCCCTTTGCCTCAGTTCCCAGCCCCACCCAGACCGGCAGGCTCTGAGGAGGATGGATCGCTGGAGATTTGATGAGGGGGGGTGGGGTGGATGGGTGGCCAGCTCTGGAGCTGTGGGTTCCTAGGCTGGTCCTCAGAACTGCCTGCCCCACCCCATGATTCGGTTTACAAGGACTGGAATTCAAGGAACAATCCAAATGGGGCTTGGACTGCCAAGACAGTAGCCTGCCCCCTGCTCTCCTACTTCTTGTTTCAAGTGGCCTTTTTTTGTGGTCGGACTCAGGGGAGGAAGAAGGTGTTGTGAGAAGAACTTGGGTCCTGGTTTCGGTCCCAGTTGCTCTCCCAGCTTGCTGTGTGATCTGGGGCAGATTGCCCTCTCTGGGTCTCAGGCTGCCAGGGAGAAGAAGGCCCACAATCTCAGGCCTGCCAATCACAGGGACCCTGTGGGAAGCAGAGGAGACAATGGACATGAAGCCTCTTGGAAGGCACAAGGCACTTTATATATGTCCTTATTGCTTTTCATTCATATTTGTCACTTATTTCCATACTGTCTCCTAAAGCTTGGAAAGATGCATTCAACAAAGCAAGATAAAATAATAGAGAGTAAATAAAAGACAAAGGAAAAACAGACTCTAAAGTTCAAGGGAAGAACAGGGTCCTGTGGTATGACAGGTCCTCAGCCAGGCTGGCAATGACCCCTCCAACCTGTGGGAGGTCCTTCCAGCGGGGGCGGACCAGAGGCTGATCACAGGTGGCAGAGTCTCCTCTCCGTGGAGGGTCCTACTCCTTCTCTCTGCATCTGTGCCAGACAGACACAAGCCTACTCAGATGACCCAGGAGATGCCGTCTGCCATCAGACACTCTGAGCCATCACTGCGTCCAGACTGTCAACAAGTTCAGGGCTTTCCAAACCTGGCCACGCGTCAGAATCATCCAAGGAGCTGGTCTAAAATACACATTCCCAGGCTCTTCCCAAAACCCACTTAATCAGGATCTCCAGGACTGGGCTGGGAATCTTATTTTTAAAAAGTTTCCTGGGTGATTCTGATGCAGAGAATGGTATAGGAAAACAGAGCTGGTCCATCCGCATTTTGTACTGATTTTCACTGGGGATTAAAATGCTCAGTAAGTGCTGGTTAGTGCAGACCCTGTGCCAAGTGTTTTTCATGCACTGTCTCACTTGATCCTCACACCCACCCTATGAGGTGGATGTGAATTGTCCCCCTTTTACAGATCAGGAAACTGAGACACTGGGAGTTAAACAACTTGCCCAAGGTCACCCACTAGAAAATGGAGCCAGGGATTCAACCCCAGACATTTAGATTCCAAAGCCATGTCATGCTGCCTCCCCGATGGGGAAACTGAGGCTCAGAAAGAAGCCTCTTGTCCATGGCTACAGGAACTAGTCAGGGTCAGAACTGGGTCTAGATTGCAGGTGTCTGGACTCCCAGGTTGGTGCCCATTCAAACGAGTGGTGACTTCCTGCTGTGCCAGGCTCTGTGACATCTTCTTACAACTGTCCCAGCTGGCAGGTGACTTCTGGGATCCCTAAAACCCACTGGCTGCCAGGCCAAAGGTACCATTTGGACACCTCCCCGAGAAACTAGGGCCCCCAGGCCTGCTTCCGCCAAGTCTTCCCAGGTAGCCTCAGCCAGCTGATCCCAGTATGATCACCACACTCCATCAGGCTTAATGGCTTCCAGGAGTGCATATGGTTTGCAATCACGCAAGAGCCTGCATTTCATAAAAGCCTTTTTCTTTCAGTTCTCAAGACCCCGGGAAAGAGGCAGAGCAGAAGTTAGTAGGCCCCGTTGCAAGGCTCCGAAAGTTCAGAAAGGCCACAGGGCAATTCCATGGCTGAGCTCAGGCCGGACCCCTGTGGGCCTCTCTCTGAGGTGCTCAGCACACAGGGTTATGTGGCCTCCTAATCTCTGCAGGTGCTGGAGCAGTACCTAAACTGCAGAGACATTGAACAAAGGGTTCTGAGATCCTCCATTTAGTGTTGATGAGGGCCGCAAGGCAGGGGGCGTGGTCCCTGGGGAAGACGCCCCTTCCCCTGGGCGGGACCTGTTTTAAAGGGTGTAACCTTCTCTCTCACGCCCTTTCTGGAGTTGAGGAAGGTAGGAAGCGGGGTCTCGGGAAGCTGCTACAGAAGGTGAAGCCCCAGTGGTTTAGCGGGTCTGCAGACCGGTCCTTCCTGAGCTCACTCTTTTTCTGCTGCACAGTGGGTAAGTCCAGGGGCGAGGGCAGACCTGTGAGAGAAAGCTGGGGGTGGGGGCAGGGGAGAGGGGGACGCGGACCCTTGGTGGGGATGAAGCGTTCGATTCATTTAGTGCAAGAAACAGCTGTGGAGTGCCTACCCTGTGCTCAGGGAGACGGCAGTGAGCAGGGCTGCCACTGGCGCATTTGTGCAAATGAGAAGAGGACCCCCTTCCTTCAGGTGGGCATGGCCCCATTCCCCGGGCAAAGGCCCCAGTGAGCGAGGTGTGGGCTGCGTTTCGGCTTCTTCTTGTCTCCCAGTGAGTGCTCTTGTACAAAACACAACCTGCAGGGTACCTGCCTGCCCGGGTTCCTGGACTCGGGGGCAACCAAACGTGGTCAGTGCGCTGTGCTCAGGGTATGGCGGGAGCACAGTTTCCCCAGCCTTGGGGCTGGGGAGTGGGTTTCAGAGTCACCAGCATATTGACGGCAGCTGGCTCCAGGGGAATGGAGGAGGGCATGGCGTGCGGAGGGAGGACGGTGTGCCAGAGCAGGACCGGAAGCGCCAACGATGAGGCAGAGGAGGAAGGGGACCTGCAGCGCTAAGGAGAGCGCACAGTTGCCTGCAGGGGCCGTGCTAAGCTGCCTCCTTTAAAGCCCACAGTGAATCAGGTCGGGGAGCCCAAGCCCAGAGAGGTGACGTCAGGGGCCAAGGTCGCGCAGTGAGTGGAGCTGGTGCCCACGAGAGCTGTTGAGACTCCAAGTCCAGTGCTCTTTCCCCAGAGTAGGCTGCCAGCTTTGCAGGTCAGCGGGGTGCTGTGGAGACTCTGCTTACCCCCGCTCAGGGAGCCCCAGGGAGAGCCTCGCCCTGCCTGGAAGCAGGGGCCGCTCAGATTCCTGTGTCCCCCTGGAGCGGATGACAGTGCCCGGGAGGGGAGGACCTGGAGAGAGGAAGGAGCCGGCCTCGCCCTGTTCCCTGCACTTGCTTTGTACGTGTCTCCAGCCTCCAAGCAAGGGCAAGACTCCTGTGTGACACATTGTCCCAGCGAAGTCCTTTCCGGAGCCCCAGGCAGAGGGGAGGGTGTGGAGGCAGAGCTGCTTCCCTACAGTGAACACTTGCACGTTTTAAGATGGGCTCTGTGGACCCTCAAAGCCACAGATCCTCCTCTCGGTGGCTACACAGAGGGTGGGCTCCTGTGTGACACCGCACATTGGAACTGGGCTGTGGAGATGGCCTTTGCTTCTTCCCTCCCTCCCTTCCTTCTCTCCTTCCTTCCTTCCTTCACAAATACCGAACGCCTATGATTGCAACAGCAGCGGCTGCGCTGGCTAATGCATGTGTATTTATTTATTTACTTGTTTACATCTTTATTGGAGTATAATCGCTTTACAATGGTGTGTTAGTTTCTGCTTTGTAACAAAGTGAATCAGTTATACATATGTTCCCATATCTCCTCCCTCTTGCGTCTCCCTCCCACCCTCCCTATCCCACCCCTCTAGATGGTCACAAAGCACCGAGCTGATCTCCCTGTGCTCTGCGGCTGCTTCCCACGTGTATTTAAGACTCATCAGGCTCCCTTTTAAGTTCTTCGTGGTGATTAGCCCATTCACACCTCACAACAACCCTGAGGTAGCTGTTGTTATTATTCCCACTCTCGGAGGCAAGGCAGGTCCACCATTTTTGCAAGGGGGCACAGCTCATGTCTGTCTGGGTCCAGGCTGTCTGGGTCTTAACCTGAAACCCCCCTGCCTCTCTCTGTAAGTGACTTTTTCTGTGCCTGGCATGGGGCTGAAATAGCTGGATGCCTCTGAGTCTAATGGAGGCGGGAACAATGAACAGCTAAGCGCACAGACGTGCTCAAGAGGAGAAGCTTGGGCTGTGGAAGTGGGTGAGACAGGGTGGGGGAGGGTGGTCCTGACTTTTGGGGATGGGGGAGAGGCTTGTCTGAGGAAGTGACATTTGAGTGGCAGGATCTGTGGAGATGAACCAGGCAAAGAAGGCTGAGAGGGCTTCCCTGGTGGCGCAGTGGTTGAGAGTCCGCCTGCCGATGCGGGGGACGCAGGTTCATGCCCCTGTCCGGGAGGATCCCACATGCCGCGGAGCAGCTGCGCCCGTGAGCCATGGCTGCTGAGCCTGCACGTCAGGAGCCTGTGCTCCGCAATGAGAGAGGCCGCAACAGTGAGAGGCCCGCGTACCGGGAAAAAAAAAAAAAAAAAGCCTGAGAGAGCTTTCCAGCAAGGCAGCAGGCAAAGCTCCGGGGCTTAGAGGCCCCTCTGAGGTAGAGACCACTGAGGCTGGCGGGCTGTGAGAAGCAGGGCTGGTCTTGCACTCAGGCGCCGTGTCCCTGGGCCAGCATCGGAGGACCTTCTAGTAACTAAGGGCCCCAGCTTCCCTCTGCGGTGCAGCAGCAGGGTGGGCCATGTGCAGGGGCCAAGCCAGGCCTGGCAGGAGCCACCCCTGCTGGTGGTGAGGGGGTCACAGGAGTGGAGGTAGTGGAGCTGCCCTCGGCCACAGGTCAGGGGCTCCTGGGTCAGCGTCCCCACCAGGAGTGTGACTCATTGTGCAGCCCCTGCCCCTCTTGGGCAGTGAAAAGTACTGGGGCCCCATCTTCATTCAAGAGAGCATCAGCTCAGGAGAATACCGGTCCCCGGGGGGCCTGAGCTCACAAAGGCCGCGGCTGGGCACTCGTCCCGGGGTCCCCTCACACTCGGGGTAGAGGTGGAGCACAATGGCCAGCTGCGGACTCTGGGGGCCAGCCACCTTGGGTCAGAGCTGTGTGACCTCCAGTGAGCAATTTAGCCCGTCTGAGCCTTTTTCCCTAATCTATAACTCCTCCCAGACCTGCCTCTGAGGGTCAGCGTGAGGGTTAGCTGCGACTGACAGAAAACCCAACATGGTTGGCTTAAACTGCAAGGAAAATGTGTCACCTCCCAAGTAGGAAGTCCAGTGGGGGACAGCCCTCAGGCTGCTTGATGTGCAGCTCAGCTGTGACATTGACTATCAGGTTCTCTCCATCCTGCTCAGCGGGTCACACGATGGTCACCAAGGTCCACTTCCCGTCCGGGCATAATTGCATCTCATAGAGAAAAGGCTGGCTGTCATAATCGGCAAGAAACTTCCGGGAAGCCTCCCACCCCCCAAGCCAGTCCCTGGCAAGGGGATTGGATTACCAGGATGACTTAGACGGATCGGATCTATCTCTAAATCAGGTGAGAGAGAAGCAGCGTTCCAGGGAAAGATGGGGGAATGGCTGCTGGGTGGACAACCTGTGCCTACTGCAACACACTTTCTTAAATGTGCACATATGCTTGTGTCCAAGGGCGCCCCCATGTGGTTTCTTTCAGAACCGGTCTCATTCACCTGAATGTTGATATCCAAGCAGGGACAGGTCAGGAGCAGAAAGAGTAACAGTAACTTAATAGCTGCACTACTGAGCGCTTACCAGCACCAGGCGTTGTGCCAATGTGCTTTATATGCATGATTTTTTTTTTTTTTCGGTACGCGGGCCTCTCACAGCTGTGGCCTCTCCCGCTGCGGAGCACAGGCTCTGGACGCGCAGGCTCAGCGGCCATGGCTCACGGGCCCAGCCGCTCCGCGGCATGTGGGATCTTCCCGGACTGGGGCACGAACCCGTGTCCCCTGCATCGGCAGGCGGACTCTCAACCACTGCGCCACCAGGGAAGCCCCTATATGCATGATTTTGTTTAATTCTCATGACAGCCCCACGAGGTAAGTGCTGTGACTGTCCCATTCAGCAGTGACCTTGGGCTCTGGGAGGGAAGTCGTTTTGAGCAGGGTAGAAGCAGGGCACAACTGGCCTTTTCAGGGACCCCAGACCTCCAGGGAATGCTTTGAGGAACAACATTTACAGGGGATCAGCAAGCGCAAGGAAGAGACTGGAAGCAAACGGGCTTGAGAGTATGGGGTTTTGTTAGGTTTTTTCTCAAGAACAAAAGGGGACTGATCTAAGGCAGCGTTTTTTAGCCTTGGCACTATTGGCATCTTGGACTAGAGGATTCTTTGTGGCGGGGACTGTCCCATGCATTCATTGTAGGATGTTTGGAAGTATCCCTGGCCTCTACCCACCAGAGGCACCCACCTTTTCCCCTGCTGTCTTCGCCAGTTGCAACAGCCAAAAATGTCTCCAGACATTGCCAAATGGCCCTTGGGGGGCAAAATTGCCCCCTGTTGAGAACCACTGATGTAATGCAATGGTTATTAAAGCGTGGTCCCCGGACCAGTGGTGTGAGCATCACTAGGGAGAACTTGTTAGAGATACAAATTAATTTCCAGGCCCCTTCCTAGATCTACTGAGTCAGAAACTAATGGATGTGGGACCAGTGATCTGTGTTTTAGCCAGTTCTCCAGGTGATGCACGTAGATGTTTGAGAAGCACTCTCCTGGGGCAAGTGTTCTCAGGCCAGGCTGCATATCAGAATTACCTGGATATCTTTTACACGCCCCCATGCCTGGACCCCACACCAATCACGTCAGACTTACTAGGGACAGACCCAGGCATCAGTAGTTTTCAGAGCCCTCCAGGTGATTCTAATGGTAGTCCAGGCTATGAACCACTGACCTAATGGAAATGCATTAGCTTGGTTCACATCCCAAGAAAACGATGCTGCCACTCATGGTACACGTCCATTAAGACATCAAGCCGTCCAGTAATTACAACTGGAAGAGGATTGGGGAAGGTTCTTCGCTGCGCGTCATCAATAACGGTCCTGCTGGTAATACTGCTTCCTGTCCTGCATCTCTGGGTCACCTGAAATGCACCTGGCCTTTTTGCTGAAAAAGGGACCCCTGAAAGGTATGAGGTTGGTCAGTCCCCAGTCATTCCCAATTGGATCAGCGCCCTTGGATTAGGAAGTGTATGGGCTGTTAAATCCTCACAGGCTAAGTGGCGTGGACTGATGGAATTGGAACATCGGCATGCATTGTAAGAAATAATACGATTTTCCATAATGCGTCTTAGCATTCAGTAATTGGGTAGGCAATACATTTCCTTCATAGGGGCCTGTGCTCTCTGAGACTTACTTCCTTGATGCGTTCTCTGCAATGTGGCATGTCCTCTGGACTGTAAACATATTCCACCCAGAGGCAGCCACAGTGACTTTGTTTGTAATCCACTAAACCCACCTTTGCCAAGGAGAGCATGCATGTGGAGGGAGGTCTTCAGGTGAGGGGTGCCCACAGGCTGTGGGCTGTGCGACTCCGGACGTGTCACCTGACTCCCCTGTTCCTTGTCTATTAAATGCAGTAACGACGGTGGTTGCCAGCATTAGGGGTTCTGCTATGCGGGAAATTCTGACTCTTAAAGGCAATTTTCTCCATAAATCCTGTAAGAAATGTGATATTCTTTCCTTTAAATAAAATAGATCTCACCCTGGGACTCCATCCTGGAGGCTGGGGGGCTTCCACTGGGGAGCCTCTCCTGACTTTCCTAGGGGTGCACGAGAGCTGGGGGCTTCCAGGCAACATCTGGAAAACAGGGTGGCTGCCTGCCCCCGGGCCCTGCTGCTGACACCCCTAAGGACTGCAAGGCCTTTGACAATCTCAGGAGCAGGGATATTTGCTGACACCGGGGCCTAGGCTCCTGAGACTCCACGGCCAGGCCTCTCTGAGCTCCTGCCCCACCACGAGGGGCTCCAGGCCCCCTCCTCTCTTCCCCGCTCTGGAGAATCTCTCCTCACTCTCCACAATCACCCTGGCTAGAGCAAGCTACTCCCTGGTGTGCCCGAGGCTGCCGTGGTTTTAGCATTTAAGGGTTTACCAGAACATGAGACTTTCAGTCCTGGGCACATTGGGCCACTGGTCATCCTCTCCAGGGCCCCCCTCTGTCCCCAACCCCCTCCCTCTCCCTGAGACCCCTCCCCACCCCAATCTCCTCAGTGCTTCTGGGCTTTCACCGAAGCCTGGACAAGATGCTGTCCTGAGGTCATTTCTGCAACCTCCTCTCCCTCAGGGGAGGGCTGAGCTGCTGGAGACCTGCAGGGAACGGGGAAGGGAAAGAGAGGCAACAGAAACCCTGGGCACCTCCTCAGAAAGTCCGGCCCTGCGGAACAGCCTCGGGTTTCTGATGGGGGGTTTAGCCAGTGCAGGCTCACTCCTGAGCTCTTGGGTCCTGCTGGACAGGTGGGGAGCTGAGTTCAAGGCTTTGCTTCCTGCTCGACTAGGAGCCCCCAGAGGGCGTGACCTCTGCCTGTTCCTCATTGTATCCCAATCCCACCCACGAAAGCCTGGCATAGAGTAGGTGCTCAATAAATGCCCATCCAGGATGGATGCCTTTGTTCTAATCTGTTGGTCTGCCCTTACACATCTTGTTACTGATCTCCACTTGTAATTGCCTACTCACGAGGGTGGTTATTTGATTCATATCTGCTCTGCTCACCACTGCGTCCCAGTGCATGCGGTAAGCACTCACGTGCACAAACAATATGAACTCACAGAGAGTTCACCACCCCCGCCGTCAAATGGTACCTCATGGACGCAGTCAGGGTGGCGTGGAGTGCCCTGGGAGGGGTGCACAGTGATGGGACCTGGTGAGGGCCACAGCCCTCTTCCAGAACCCTGATGAAGATGGGCAGCCTTGCCCCGTGCGTATGCCTGGAGGGCGGAGGCTGAGGCCAGAGTTTGCACAGGAAGCTGCAGCCCTGGAGGAGGTTGGGGCTTAGCCAGCCTGGGAATTGCCTTCCAATTAATTTACATAATTGGTCTGGGGTTTTCTGTATTAGTCATCCTTTATGACACCAAAAATTAAACATAGGCATTAAATACAGAGCTTCTCCCTCTTTGTTGAAGGCAGTGAGCTTGCCCACCCCAGAAGAGGGTTCCACATCCCTCTGATCCTGCCCTCTCTAGACACGGGGTGGGGGGGGGCTGGGGTGATGGGAGCAGGGGGCTCCTGAAGAGCACAGAGGCTTCAGCCTCTCTTTGCTTGACCATCCTGTTCTTGATGGTTGGAGGGTCCCACCCCCTCAGTGCTTCTGACCCAGCAGAGGGAGCTGGCTTGGGAACTGGATGGCCCTGGGGGTTTGACCCCCCAACTCCACACTTTATCACACGTATGCTCTTGGCTAAGTCGCTTCACTTCTCTGAGCCTCAGTTTCCCCATCTGTAATGGTGATAATACTTACTGATGAAGGCTGGTTAATACCCAACCCACAGTAAATGCTCAGAAAAACAGCCATTAGGATGAGGGCACCCACCTCCCGAGAACGAGGCACTCTGTGTGTGAGGTGCTGGTCTCTTGTAATCCTTCCAGCTGGTCCATATACAGAGCAGGTATTGTCATGCCCATTTTACAGATAAGACATCTGAAAATGTGAGCAGTCACGTAACTTTCTAGTAAATGGCAGAGCTGGAATTGGAAACGAGGTCGGTAAGATTCTAGATGCTGGGGTCTTCCACATGTCACTCTCGTTTATGAACACGTCTGACCCACTAAGTCACAAATGGCTCTGAGGGCAGCGATTGTATTTTAGTCACCGTCCAGCTTTCTACCGTCCCAAATACCGTGCGTACTGCTGTACACACCACTGGCACATAATAAATGCCTAATATATAGAAACAAACATAGAGGCCCAGACAACCCAGGAAGGACAAGGTGGCTTCGTAAAAACTGACGCCTTCATGGAGGATGATGGAGGTGATGGGTGTGTTTGCAAAGCCCGCACATCCTGTCGCCTGTGCTCATCCTATCCCTCCAGGTGAGCTGGGCCCGTCCTCCTTCAGGTGCTCAGAAGTGGCAAACTGCAAGGCAGTCAGCTGCTCCCAGACATGGGGTTGTCTCCTGCCAAGGACATTTCTGGTCAAAGATCTGGACATGAGTCGTCCCTTATCCTAAAGAGAAGCTGGGTTTCACCGCCTGCTCCCCCAGCAAAGCGGACCTAATGTCAGACAAGTGGATGAATGTTTTAAGATGAATTTTTTTTTTTTTTTTGCGGTACGCGGGCCTCTCACTGCTGTGGCCTCTCCCGTTGTGGAGCACAGGCTCCGGACGCGCAGGCTCAGCGGCCATGGCTCACGGGCCCAGCTGCTCTGCGGCACGTGGGATCCTCCCGGACCGGGGCAGGAACCGGTGTCCCCTGCATCGGCAGGCGGACTCTCAACCACTGCACCACCAGGGAAGCCCCAAGATGAATATTTTTAAACATGTTGTGTAAAATGTCATATGCCAGGGAGAGGAAGTGGCAGAAGGTCCCTTTAAAGTTTTTTGAGCAGGGGAGGGGGGAGAGCAGCCGACAATCCCGGGCTCTGTCCTCCTTTTCAGGTTACGGCAACACCTACCCTGTCACCAGGCTTGGCAAGCACCTGTGCGTGCTGTGTGCTCTCTTTGGCGTCCCCCTGATGTTCCTGGTCCTCTCAGACACAGGCGACATCCTGGCAACCATCTTATCCATGTCCTACCACCAATTCCAAAAACTCCTTTCCTTCCCCCTCCCCTTCCCAAGTGGCTCTCCGGACCCCCCTGCAAAAGAAGACCTGACACCAATCCCGTAGACGAAGCCATCCCGAGGATTGCCATCAACGACCCAGAGCTCCCGGGCCCCAAACCTGCCCCCTCAATCCCAAGCGGCAACATGGAGCTGTTCGAGAGACTTCTAGCACGAGAGAAAGGGAACACACTGCAGGTGCCCCCTCAGGCCATGGAGGGGAGCTCTTCGTGTCCTGAGCTGGTGTTCGGGAGACTCTCGTACTCCATCATCAACAACCTGGATGAGGCGGGGCGGCAGGAGGAGAGGCTGGACATCCCGCCTCCCCATCATCGCCCTCGTGGTCGTCGCCTACATTTCCTGTGCAGCTGCCATCCCCCGCATCTGGGAGAAGCAGCTGAACTTCGAAAATGCCTTCTATTTCTGCTTTGTCACGCTGACCACCGTTGGGTTTGGCGAAAATGCCTTCTATTTCTGCTTTGTCACGCTGACCACCATTGGGTTTGGGGACATTGCTTTCGAACAGCCTCACTTCTTCTTGTTCTTCTCCATGTATATCATCGTTGGGATGGAGATTGTATGCATGGCTTTCAAGTTGGTGCAAAACAGGCTGATTCACATCTACAGAAATGTCGTGCTGTTCTTTGCAAATGGGAAGTGTTACAATCCTGTTAAAAAGTGAAGGCTCTATCGACTGTCGTGTGATGATGCCGGCCCAGCTGGCTGTCTTGCCTTTTGGGGCAGTGTAGTTAGAGCTGGTGGCACTGCAGCCTGTCACCTGAGGCCTCAGAGTCACACCCTGCATGACAGCTGAATGCAGTCTCGAGGCCCTGCAGAGATGTGGCCAGTGCCCTTCCTATAGGGACATTAGACAAAAACTGTCACCATCCTCCAAAGTTCAATTAATTGCCCTGTCTTCATTTTTCAAAAGCCCCACCTAATGTAGATGAAACTACCTTACGGATGTCACTGGATTTCTTGCAACATGAGAAAAAATTTACCTTTTGTTTTTGCAATTTGTACTTTCAGCTGAATTAAAATCTTCCTGAGCTGCTCCCCATTTACCCTTGATGAAACAGCTAGACTGAGCCACCTCTTTTCTTGGATGAGTACACTAATGGGATCAGCCCAATCCCAGCCCTTGTAACCTACACTGCTGGCACTGAGAGGAATCGTCACCTGTGTTCACAGGGGCCTGGGATAGTTCCTGATTGCCAGAGTCGGTGTAGACCAGTGTTCTCACCAAGCAGCACATGATCGCACCTCCTGACTGAGTTGGCATGGGAAAGTATTGATGCTTATGCGAGTGGATGGGTACGTGTAAGGGTTGGCGCTCATTGGTGGCTGTACCCGTGACCTGTTCATGAATGAGTTGGCTGGTGAATGGGGCATCTGCGTGGCAGATGCTGTAAGTACCCCACCCCTATGGCCTGTTACTCCAGTTCCCTTTGCCTGAGGACTTTCTCCGGCCACTAAAGCATAGGCATGCGCAGGGCAGGCTAGAAGTGCCGAGGAATGAACGCTCCTGGGAGCAGCCCTGAACCAGTGACCGATGGGCGTGGGTGGATGTATGGCCCCAGCTTCTCGTGCCACGTTCAACACCGTCTCCCTCAGGGGAATCGAGCCTCACTCGCCCAACAGTCCACCCTGTATGGCTTCCTTCATTTCTCTGTCTCCTATCTCCCCTCCTCTTGAGATCACCCCCAGATGACCCACTTGCACACAAAGCTTTGTCTCAGAGTCACTGCTGGGGACCCCAGCCTGGGAGAGGATGTACCAAATTGGTGTATGAACTGGTTGGCCCACGCACGTAGTACTACAAGAGTCCCACTGTTTCCCTAGTCAGTTATTAGAAATGTCTTATTTGAGAGAATCAAAGTTTCTTGAATGCTGCTTTGAGAGAATCTTGGAAAAATCAGCTTGTGTCCTGTGATTGGCCAAATCAGTCAGCTCCTGGGTAAATGGTGAATTTTGCTCCAGAACAAAAATCGCAAAAGCCAATGAAAAGCGCCGGAGGTTCCAGTTTGAAAAGAAAGGAAGTCAGCAGTCAGAGGGGGCTGCAGGCCTTCCTTTCTGGATCGTTCCTCCTCTTCCCCAAACCTATTAGGTTTTTTTGCCCCTTCAGCTCTTTGAGACCTACCTCAGGAAATGGAATTGACACGGTGTGAACCAGAACCACTGAAAGACATGGGATTTCAGGCAGCAGCCACTGGGACTAGGGTTTCTGTGGAGTTTCTTGACAACCCTGAAGTCACAGTCGCCCAGTTTCTGTGCAGCAAAGCCCCTCAAACCCAAAGGTAATCCAGACTAGCCACTCAAGTGAGGGCACGGGACCAGAGTCAAAGTTCAGTTTGGTGAATGTTCATTGAGTGCTTGCTGTTTTCCAGGCTCAAAGAGGATTGCAAGAATAGGTGTATCCTCAGAAACACGGAGGTAATAGCAGGTGGTGTTCAGTCTCTCAGCCCCTGCCTTCCTAAGGCAGTAGAGAGTCCTGTTCAAAGGCAAACATGGAGTTTGTCAGGGACACGTATTGTGTAAATTGAAGGTCACTGTCATTTGCTACTGGTTATTCTTCTGTGGTTCTGAGGAAATGGCCCAGCATGTCTTCCTGCTCTTCATTTCTTGCATCTCTGCCCTGCACACCCCACATTCCATCTACCTCGGGCTTTTTATTCCCATGCCCCTGGGTAGGAATGTAAACTCATTCCGCCATGCCTTTGCTTGGTGGTTCTCAGCTTTGCCTGTACACTGACACCTGGGGGCTTCAAAGAATTCATGTGTCTCCCCATCTCTCTCCCCCTGAGATTCAGAAGTCATTGGTCGGGGGTGCCACCGGAGCCATTTTAAAGGTCCCCGAATGGGCTTCCCTGGTGGCGCAGTGGTTGAGAGTCCGCCTGCCGATGCAGGGGACACGGGTTCGTGCCTGGTCTGGGAAGATCCCACATGCCGCGGAGCGGCTGGGCCCGTGAGCCATGGCGGCTGAGCCTGCGCGTCCAGAGCCTGTGCTCCGCGACGGGAGAAGCCACAACAGTGAGAGGCCTGCGTACCGCAAAAAAAAAAAAGAAAAAAACGTCCCCGATCGACCCCAGTGTGTGGTCAGAGTTGAGAGCTTTGCTCTAGCTGCTCTCTCAGCCTGAATGCCTTCTCCCTTGTAGGACTGATGAAGCCTTGAGTTCATGCCTCAGCACACATGTCCCCTCCTCTGGGTAGTGTCCCCTGACTCCTGGTCTCCACTATGCACCCACTGCATCCACTGTCACCCCTTCCTCTGTTATAGGATTTTAACTAAGGCCTCTGCAAACTCAGAGCTGCCCGAATGAAATGACTTTTTCACCATCATTGTTCTCTCTTTCAATCCTCCCATCCGTACTCCGCAGTGCCTGCCACATACGGGAGAGCTCTGGGCAAGACTTAGGGGCACAAATGCCAAGGAGGGCAGCCACCACTTAACCGCACACTGGCCACATCCGGACCCCAAGCTGGGTCCTTTCCCAAGTGGCCACCAGGTGGGCGTTGCCAGACCGTGCGGGCCCCGCGCTCTGAGGCCAGCAGGTGGCGCATCCGTAGCCCGGGCCCTCGGAGGAAGGGGCCCCTGGGCGCCGGGAAGGAGAGCGTTGGGTCCCTGTCCTCGCTGCGGACACCCGGGGAAGCAACGCCTCGGACCACGTCCTCAGAGCATCCCTCTCAAGGGGGCACCCCGGACGGCTGTCCCGCATCTCTCAAATCACATGTCCTGCCAAGCTCCTATGAGTGCCTGAAATGTTACCATTTGAGTCTCAGCCACTTGACAGGTGACGTCCTGTCAGCAATTCTGCCATTAGCTCCCTTTCACCCTGGATGCTTCTCAGATCCACCAGCCTCGTTAGAGACAGCAGGGCCTTCCGGACCTCATGGAGCTCGCAAGAAAGACACCTGTAAGTTTCTACAATGTGCAGGTGCCCTGTCCCACCTGAAATCTGCTGGGTGGGAGGCCCTGGGAGTGATGCCCAAGAATGGCTGCTGTTGGGGGCTGTGGTTCACCTTCTGTCTCTCAGCTGCGGAGGGGGATTCTCACTGAGAAGCACCGTCCTAAGTGGGAGGGTGGAGAGGCCCAGGGCCAGGCATGCTCTAACCGGAAGGGGCTTGGGGAGGCCTAGTGCTTCCTGGGAGGACTGCTGGGGACAGAGGGACTAGAAGACAGAAGACCTGGTCGGAGTGCCAGTCCTGGCTGTGACCCTGCTTCTGGGTCTCTCCAGAGAGGAGAGGATTGGCCTGGGCAGCCCCCGTGGTCCTGCTGACCCGCACGCCGGCCCCCCTCGCCCCCCACACCCACCCCACAGCCAGGGTTTGAGTAGCTGCTGCTTTAATGGGTGGGAAGTAGGATTGATTGCCTAGGAGACTGGCTCGTAGGCTGCTGGATGCATTGCTCTGACCTTGGCCTCAGCTTGGGAGGGTGCCTAGCAGATGGGAAGAAGCTTTAATGAGCAACTAATATGTGCCAGGCTCTCTGCCCATGTTACACATTTAAACCTTTGAGCTATATTGGAGGGGTTCACGGTGAAATGGCCCTGGCATCGTGTTGGCGTGTAGTAGGTACTCGGTATACGTCCGTGGTGTGAATAAATCCCTATGACTAATCTACAGAGAAGGTAAATATTGGTGCTCGGATCAGAGCCTTTGCCCCTGAACACTTGTGCCAGACCACTGGGGTGGGCTCTGCTCAGAACTGCCGGAACCTTCCCTAACAGTGTCCCCTCCGCACTTGGGGTTGGTCTGGGAGAGGCAGCAGTGAGTGGCGGCGTGAAGGGAGATCTTAATTCCCTGCCCAGGAATTGAACCTGGATCGCCTGGATGAAAACCAGGAATCCTGCCACCACAGCCCCTGGCTCTTGCCCCCAGTGAAAAATGCCTCTCACAGAGGCAGAACTGTAAAAACAGGTACAATGTTTATTATTAGAGACACAGCAAAACAAGTGGGAGAGCACACAGAGAAACAGTTTGTTTAGTTAAGACAGAAGCAGGGCAGAGATGCACACCCGGAGAGCAAGGGTGTGGGCGTCCCCCCAATGAGGAGGAGCGACGTGAAGAGGCGGGTAAGTCACTTATATAGGGCGGTTCTTCCGGGTCTGTGTTTACCTCTGGCCAATTATCTGGTTTCTTTTTCCACACCTGCCCTGCCCTAGGACCCTCCCCAACATGCGTGCGCAACGTTTTTCCAAGATGGATTACAGCCCAGAGGCCTATGGGACGGCCTTAGCATCACCTATTATGGGGTGGCGCCCCCTCCTTTTTGACCCCCAAGGAGTCTTTCTGCACATGTGCAATGTCTCCCTTGCCCCAAGGATGGGAAATGTATGACCTCTTGAATTTTTTTTTTTTTTTTTTTTTTTTGCGGTACGCGGGCCTCTCACTGTTCTGGCCTCTCCCGCTGCGGAGCACAGGCTCCGGACGCTCAGGCCCAGCGGCCATGGCTCACGGGCCCAGCCGCTCCGCGGCATGTGGGATCTTCCCGGACCGGGGCACGAACCCGTGTCCCCTGCATCGGCAGGCGGACTCTCAACCACTGCGCCACCAGGGAAGCCCTGACCTCTTGATCTTTTAACAGGGTTTAGGCCCACTCTGTCCCTCCCATAAAAATGTCCAGTGTCCGGTTATTTACCCTATTTCTGTTACTGGTTTTTATATCGAGGTGCAGATCTCAAAATATAGACACGAGTCCGGTCGTAAATATGTAGTCCGTTTGTCTCTTGCTTCAGGAAATGTAAACAGGGGGTTAGTAATGAATGTCCGGCCTGGAGCCCATCTTCTTCTCACCCCAGGAGGTGTGAACAGGAGACCAGTTGTAAATATCTAGCCTGGAGCCCATCTATCTCGTGCCTCAGGGTGGACCAGGCCAAGCCCCAGAAGGTGGTGCTTGAAACAAAGGATCAGAGACTTCCACTGACTCTGATCACAGTCAGTGTGTCAAAGGCAGAGGTGATTCACCTGGAAACTGACGAAGCTTATGCTCAGGGTCCTTGCTTGCCTCCACCCTGACAGTGTGGTCAGGCACTTGTACATTTTTGTATTTGTTGGCATTTTAATGTTATTTTTTCTCATTCTAAATAAGTATTCATGTTCAAACCTTGTTTTGAATGGGCAATTTTGTATTTTTTTTCTTAAAGAGGGCCCCTTAAATTGAATAAACATCCACAAACCTGCCCCTGGCTGACAGGTACTCAGCAGGAGGAAATGCTGTCCATCTCCTTCAGCCAGCCTCCTGCTGATCCAGTGCCCTCCCCAGACAGAGGTCCAGCCACTCTGCCATCGGCCACATGCACTGATGTGCATCTATCTGGATCCCCTTTGGCCACATCAGCCTGTGCACACACAGGCACGCAGTAAATAACCTTAAGTGGAGCCACAGACTAACAAGAGCTGTGCCCTGGTTTCTGCCAGGTGGTAAGACTGCCCACTGTCCAGAGATGCCCCCAAAGAAGGTGACTGTTAGAGTCAAGAGGAAGGTACTCAGGTACCAGAAACTTCTCTGGGGGCACCCTCAATGTGCTGACCCAGAAGAGACAGTGCAGGCTAGTGGTTAAGGCCTTTGCCTGTGGAGACAGGCAGCCTGGCCAGTCGGCATAACAGTAGTACCTACCTCAAAGGGTTGTTGTGAGGATCGAACAAGATAATCCATGTGGAGTGCTGTAGCCCAGTGCCCAGCTTTACAAGCGCCTACAAAAATCCTAGCTGTCTCCATTACTATGATTAGGAGGCAAAAAATGCCATGTTTCCGCTTTCTCCAGCACCCCTCCCCCACTCCCACTGTGACCGGGGAAAAGGATGCATTTCGTCAGCTCGCAGGACACTCAGCGAGCCCCTGCTGATTGTAGGGTGGTCCCAAGCCTGTGGGCCCAGGCAGCATGGGCAGTCCCCAGCCAGGTGGGGCATCTTCAGTGGCTAACACCCCAGCACGCGTGGGGTAGAGGCCCTCTTCCTCGGCTCCCCACTCGGTACCCTGAGGTCTCCAGGCATGACGGCATCCTTCTTCCCCAGCCTGCGCTTGTCTCTTTCTCTTGGTTCCCACAACACCACATTGCCTGATGCTCTCTCTCTGATGGCTCACGTTTTTTTGCTGGGCCCTCCTCATTGGGCTGCAGGGCTTACACCTTGGACCCTTCGTTTCTTCCCTGTCTCCACTCCCTCCCTTCGGTCTCATCCACTCTGATGGATATAAACACCATCTCCAGTCCTGGCCCCAGAACTGCAGACTCACGACTGCTTCCCCAGCACCTCTCCCTGGACAAGTCCAGGACAGAGCTCTAACCTCTCCTGGGGCCCTGCCCCACCCCATGCATCTGGGGAGTGGCAGCCCCAGCCTGCTAGCAGCTCAAGCCACACGCCTGTGAGGCTGTCTTGACTCTGCCTTCTTCTCTCTCCTGCTCTAACTTGAGAGGCATGTGTGCAGCTTTCAAGGAGCTCCCAGTCTTGAGTGTGTACCTCCCAGCGATTCTGATGCCGCTGATTTCAGGCGGGGCCAGGAGACTTCGGCTGCTTCTTCATTCATTTACGCATCGCAAGCTTTTGTTCAATAACCGTGTGCCGGACACTGAGGTATAGCTCTTAAGGAGAGCACTTCTGATGCCCAGGCACGTGGCAGGTGCTCACGTGTGTTGAGGTGGAGCTGGTGACCCAGAGCCCCCTCCCTCAACAGAGAAGGAGTAAGAGAGCTGGGTGACAGAGGGGCCAGGCTGAATGGGTACTTGGACTCCCCACCCACTGTAGTCCCTCTGTCTCCTCCCCCATCCCCAGCTTCCTGGAGTTGGGCTGTCAGGGTTGGGCGGGTTGGGCTTCTTGGTTGTTGCCATGGTGACTGATGTGCATCTATCTGTTCAGCAGAACTTTGAAGTTGACTTGGATGTGGGATAACAAAGGGCACCTCCATCTTGGATGCAAATTATGGCTTCTTTTCATCCTCCTGGGCTCTTTACTGCTCTGCTTTTGTTCTTGCCATTTAGATCAGAGAATAAAACCCTTTCAAATGCTGTAAATTCAAGACATGGGCAATTAAGGGGCCTCTCTGAGGTTCAAGCCTCCCTTTAGTCTCGTTGGAAAGCAATTTCATGTGTAGGAAAACAGATGACCCTGCAGAGACAGTCAGCATTGCCTGTATGTCACTATCCAATGAATATTTACTAAGCATCTACTATGTGCTAGGACTTGGGGTGGGGTTGGGATGCTGGGGATTCAGTGTGGTACAAGACCAACCAGGTCTCTGCTTTCTTAGAGCTTATGGTAAGGACCACATTTCTGTGCCTCAGTTTCCCCAGAGTACAAGGGGACTGAAGTAGCCCAGGGGTTTTCATACAGAGTTTTCTGAAGCCCAGGCAAAGGTTCCAGCCACTTACCCCTGTTTTGGCCTGAGTAGCTTTGCTTTGCTCCGTTTTATATATTCTGCTTCCCTATAACAGTTTGTTTGAAGAAAGACGTCCATAACTTAAAACAGAGAGAGAGAGAGAGAGGAGAGAGAGAGTGGGTTAGGAATGAAAACCACCGGCTGAGGATTCACTAAGGCTCTCTCCAGGTGGAATGTTCTGTGATGTAGATGCTAAGGAGACTGTAGGTTCTCCAGGCTGTTTGGCCACACAGAGACCACAGAAGGAGGTGCAGTTAGGATGTAAACCTGCCTGGGATGACAACATCCTGCCTTCATTTTGAACAAAGTAAGGATCCTGGTGGAAAGAGAGCGAATCCCATTCTGTTTCCTTCTGAGTAGACCCAGGGCTTCGCTCTTAAGGCATCTGCCTTCTCAGACTCTGGATCCCACCTCGAGGCCCCGCTCTGGCCCTCCCCCCTTCCCCTGCCCGCTGCTGGCCTCCGCACACTTACCCCGTGACTGAGGCCTGTGTCGTCCTCTCTGTCCAGCTGGACTGTGTGTTCTTAGGGCAGGATGTTTGTTGAAGAAATGTTAGTAGATGAGGTGCTGGGGCCCTGTTGGTGCTACTTATTCTTTGGGCCCTGACCCCACCCTGCACCTTTCCTGGGGTTGCTCCCGAAATGCAGGAGGGCCCAGTGGGCAGAGCGCGCCCTCTGCCACCTTCCTTCCCTCCCTTTGCATCACCCACCCTTCCTCCTTCCCGACAGGTGACTGAGGGACACCAGGCCCCATTACAAAGGCAACCTGAGTCTTTCCCCAAAGCCAGTCACATGGCCCAGCCAATCCCACTTAGAGCCATCATGCTGCCTGGGCCCACTGTAGGGTCTCGCCGGTATTGTCACCCTTAGGCTGAGTCATCTTATATTTGGTTACCCTTCTCTCTGAAGGCCAAAGTGATGCAAAGAACAAGGAGAGGTTTCGGATGGGAGAACAGCTTCTATTTAAACACCCTGAACTTGGTAAAGTTGCCCCACTGTGTGGGACTGCTGACATTTTGCTCTCTTGCCTGATCATTGTGGGGTCCGTTGGGAGATCAGAGGCACTCAGGTGCTCTGCATGGTCCTGGCACACGGTGGGCTTGCAGTACGGACAGGAGGATGGACTGTCTGCTGCTGGGCATGTAGGCTTAGCGGCCTCTCGGCTTTACCAGCTTTGGGGAATCCCTTCCTTCTGGGGATGTGTGCAGTTCAGTGTCATCAGCAATCCCGCTAACCAGCCCCTCCCTCATCTTTGGGGAGATGTGAGCTGTGGAGAACAGAGAGAAAGGGCCGTGTCAGGATCTGAAGCAGGCTGGTCGGTCGGCACACAATTTACAACCCATTTCACCTTCCCATTTTCCGGTTGCATAAAGACCTTAAAAAAAAAAACCTTAAAAATTAGCAATATGTATTCATGCAACTATTTTAGAAAGCATTTGACATTTGCTGGGAAGGGTGAATCTGTGGGTATCCCATGATCCAGCAGTTCCCCTCCCAGGCACAGACCCTGGGGAAACTCGGGCCACACATCTCCAGTGTGTTATTAGCAACACTGCTAATAACAAATGCAGGACACCACAATGTCCATCCACAGAAGGAACAAAGAAATTGCGATATGGTCCTGAAATGGAATACTATACATCAGTGATTAGGAATGAACGTTAGGTATACATCATATGGATGAAACTCACCAGTGATATTGGTGAGACTGAAAAGGAACCAGATAGAGAAAGAACACCTACAGGATGATTCCACTTATAAAAAGATAAAAAACAGGCAAACCTCAATTATATTTTTAGGAAAATGCCATAGGTGGTAGAATTGTAAAAAGGGCAAGGAACAGAAAATCTAACAAGTCAAGAACTCTAGGGGAAAGGAGGTTATTGTGATGGAGGAGAGAACCCCAGAAGCTCCGGGGCTTCCGGCTGGGTTTTTTTAAAAAAATTATTTATTTTATTTATTTATTTTTGGCCGCATTGGGTCTTCATGGCTGCACGCAGGCTTTCTCTAGTTGCGGCGAGTGGGGGCTACTCTTTGCTGCGGTGCGTGGGATTCTTACTGCGGTAGCTTCTCTTGTTCTGGAGCATGGGCTCTAGGCGCACGGGCTTCAGTAGTCGTGGCACACGGACTCAGTAGTTGTGGCGCATGGGCTCTAGAGCGCAGGCTCAGTAGTTGTGGTGCACGGGCTTAGTTGTTCCGCGGCATGTGGGATCCTCCCGGAGAAGGGCTCGAACCCGTGTCCCCTGCATTGGCAGGCGGATTCTTAACCACTGCGCCACCAGGGAAGCCCCCGGCCGTGTTTTATATCTTGACCCGGGCGGGGTCACATGAGGCTCAGTGAACAGTTATTTTTTACTCTGTAAACATATGTTTTGTGCCCTCTTCTGTATATATGATATATCCCATAATAAAGATATGAGAAAGAAGCATTAGAAACTTCTGGTAAATAACGCTTCAGAAAAATTGCAAGGGCATAAAGTTACCCGTGGAGAGTAAAAATCTTCACCTTCCTACTCTCCCCCCCACACACTATTTTCAGTCCCTGGAACTAAATACAGTCAGTACTGTATTGACTGTACAGTATCTGTCTGCATTTTGCATGAGTACATGTATTTATAGCCTTTTTGATAAGTTCACTTGTTTTCCTGAATGAATCATCGCAGACACGCTGTCCTGTGATATTTGATTTCACAAATCAAAGAATGAAGAATGTCTTGGATACTTTTCCGTGGTAAACCTTGCACTACCTCGTTTTCTTAAGTGGCCACTGGGTATTTCACTGTAAGGGTGACCACCACTTACTTTCACAGTCCCCCGTGTGCAGCCAATCAGGAGCTTCCAGATTTTTCCTACTGCAATTCTAAAGTCACCCTAAGTGACTTGACATGCAAATGTCTTAACTAATTTTCAAAAGATTTCTCATCCTAAATATTTTCTCTCATTCAGGGGGTTTGGCAAATGCCTGGGGTTGCAGAAGATATTCATGCTGCCATTTTAAAGGGATTTGTTTTCTACTCTCCTCAGAGGAATTAGGGTGGCAAAATCTGGAACCTCAAAAATAAGACCCAGAAAGTCACCCAGGTAACAGCACCTCTGGCCACCTGTGCAAAAACGGTGGACCAGAACCTTCCCAAAGGCTCCTAGAAAAGGGACAGCTCTGCCGTGTGTGTGTGCTTATGTGTATGTATGTGTGTGAGTGTGTGTACATATGTATACATGTGTGTGTGTGAGTGTGTACGTGTGTGTGTGTGTCCCTGTGGCACCCAAACACTGGTTTTGCAGGGAGACAACATCTTCTACAACAAGACAATAGTCAATGTAAATCCAATTGGACATAATGACTGGATTTCTCTTCCCGCTCAGAGATGGTGACAGTGATTTCTCAGATGCCTTTTAGTTACAGACAAGTTTCTGAACAAAATAATTAGGTTTGGGGCTTTGCAGTCGGCCCTATTGGACTATTGATTATCCACTAAAATCTCTTGCCCTGCGGACGTCTGGGTATGCGGTCAGCATAGCAAGTGGGCAAAGACAGCCCTGAGTGGGCGGGGGGAGCCTCCCAAGTCCCTTCTAGCATCCTCTGCTGCTGAGGGCTGCCTGTGGGCACCCACCTGTCGGCCCCTCCAGGTTGCACACCAGCTGTCCCCAAACCATGAAGGCCCAGGAAGCAGGGCTCTAGTCTCACTGCCCGGACCTCACACGTGGTGTGGCTTTGGGCATGCCTCTGTCCCTCTCTGAGTCTGCTTTCTCGCGTGGAAAAGGTAGCCATTAGACTCAATGACGTCCGAGGCCCCTTCCAGCACTGATGTTCTATCCCCACACCATCCAGCCACACACTCCAGCCATGTAGGTAATTTAATTCCTAGCAGCCATGTTTTAAAAAAGTAAAAAGCAACGGGTGAAATTAGTTTTAATAACATATTTATTTAACCTAATGTATCTAAGATATTGTTTCAGCATGTAACAATACAAAACATTAATGAAACTCTACATTTTTTTCATACTAAGTCTTTGAAACTCCGTGTGTATTTTTTTTATATTCTTTTATTGGAGTATAATTGCTTTACAATGTTGTGTTAGTTTCTGCTGTACAATGAAGTGCACCGGCTCTAGGTATACATATATCCCCTCCCATCCATCTAGGTCATCACGGAGCACCAAGCTGAGCTCCCTGTGCTATATAGCAGGTTTTATACTTACAGCACATCTCACTTCGGCCTGTGGCATTTCAGGAGCTCTGTGACCATGGGTGGTGAGTGGCTCCTGGACTGGACAGGGCAGGTCTACCCGGCCCATCCACTCTGCCTGTGCAGATGAGCACACTGAGGCAGAAGGCTCCTCACTGTGCCTCTGATGCCGGTCCCAGGGGTCTACTCTGTACAGTGCACAGCGCAAGCCATCCTTGGGGGAGACAGAGAGGAAGGAATTGCTTCCCTTGCCATCAAGGGGCGAATGACCCAGGTGGAAAAAAGAAAAAGAATGAGCGCAGGGCTTCCCTGGTGGCGCAGTGGTTGAGAGTCCACTTGCCGATGCAGGGGACACGGGTTCGTGTCCCGGTCCGGGAGGATCCCACATGCCGCGAAGCAGCTGGGCCCGTGAGCCATGGCTGCTGAGCCTGCGCGTCCGGAGCCTGTGCTCTGCAACGGGAGAGGCCGCAACGGTGACGGGCCCGCGTACAGCTTAAAAAAAAAAAAAGAATGAGCCCAGATGGACCTACTGCGGAAGAGCGCTGGCTGGTAAATGCTTTGGGGGACAGGCTATCAGGGCTTTGTGTATTCTTGGAGGTAGTGGCCCAGGGCGGGCTGTGGGTCATCCCAGGTTTGACTTTGTGACGACAGAGCACCTGAGTTGGGCTCTCGGGCGAGGAGTAAGATTTGCGGTCAGAGGGATATGAGGAGAA
Source organism: Leucopleurus acutus (assembly GCF_964270905.1). Taxonomy (NCBI): domain Eukaryota; kingdom Metazoa; phylum Chordata; class Mammalia; order Artiodactyla; family Delphinidae; genus Leucopleurus; species Leucopleurus acutus. The sequence continues at coordinate 13,636,681 of NC_139156.1, read as the reverse complement.
TGTGAATGATGTCTGTTGCTGGGGCACCGAGGAGGCCAGTGTGATTAGAGCAGAGGGTGGGAGCTGGGGGTGCAGTGGGTGGATTGCGGACCACCCTAAAACGTAGGCAGGAGGGTTTAGACAGGAGCATTAGCGAGCCGCCTCAGGCTCTTGAGCTGGGGAGGGGCTCGTTGGAAGCAGTGGTTCATTGAGATCCGCTGAGTCACCGATGGATTGGAGGCAGTACCTGGTGCCAGGGAGCGGGTGAGAGGCTGCTTGTGCAGGAGGTGGTGACTGGGGTTGGGGGGGTCTTAAAAGGAAAGAGGAGCCATTCTACAGAGTTAGAGGACGCCTGTCCCATGGCCGTGAGCCTTCAGCTTTGATGGTGAAAACGTGACCATGTGATGACATCTGGGCGTTTGGCTTCTGGCTGGGCTCCCCTTCCCAAGGGCATTCTATGTGGATGGATCTGCCTAAGCAAAGACTCAGAGTCAGGAAGGAACAGAGGCTGGGGGCTGGGGGTGGGCGCGGGATGGCTGCAGGTAACTGCTGGGGAGGGAGGGGTCATGAAATGACTCAATTATTTGAGGCTTGTTAAACAAGCAGAGGTGTCAATTCCTTATGGGATCATAAATTGAGTGGGTCTTTTGGTGAGTTGGTGGGATAGTGGGAAAAAGGTTTTTCAAACCCAACCAGGTAGGAGGAGGCAGGGGCGTGGGTAGGTAGGAGAAAGGGGGTGAACAGTGCAGGTGAAGGACGTCACTTTTGCAAAGGCACATGAGCTGGGCTGGGCATAGCACTTTGCTGTCTCTTACAGCCTGTGAGAATAGAGGTCAATTCCTCGAGTTACCCCCAGAGGGCGCTCGCTGCTTAAATGATCAGGGAAACCTGACTCAACAGCTGCATTTAGTGATACTTTGTGCCAGGCAGTGTGAGGCTCTGCGGGGATGACGTGGGGAGTAAGACGCCAGAGGTCCTGCCCTGGCCTCAGCTTGCGTGGCGGAGGGATATAGAAGTCAGACATTAATTACAGTCTCATCAGTAAAATTGTGATTATAATGAAAAGTACCAGGAATGAAAGGTTTAGGGACCTATCAATATAGTACAGGGGAAAAATGCATAGGGGTCAGGGATGACTTCCCTGAGAAGAAATACCTCTCCATCCATTTACTTTCAACCTACCTGTGTCTTGACCTGAGACATACAGGCTAAGGGGGAGCTAACTAGTTAAAAGGGGTAAGAGGGAAGGACATTCTAGGCGGCATAAATGGCCTGAGCAAAGGCCCTGGGGTGAGAAGGAGTACGGGATGTATGAACAGATGGGAGACTAGGAATGAGAAAGATAAGCAGACAAAGAGGGAGAGGAAGAGCTTCGCAGGCAGAAGGAATGGAGAGTGCAAAGGCCCTGAGGCAGGGAACCCTACTGAAAGGAGCCCTCTGTGGCTGGAGGGGGAAGGCAGGGGCCAAGTGGCATAAAATGTGTGGAGGCTGCATGACCCAGGCTGGGAAGGGCCTCCGGGCCAGGGCTCCTCAGGCTGCAATGCTGGGACCCTCGTGACACACAAAGATATCTGAAGCCATGTGAGAGCCCAGATAATTATAAGGGAATCCAATTTCAGATCAGAGTCAAGAGCAATGTGGCAAATGAAGATGGAGGAGTGGTCGAGGCTGGACCAGGCACTTCCCGTTGGGCCACATTGAAGACATTTGACATTATCCCAAGTGCAAGGCCGCTGAAGGTTTAGACAGGGAATAAGTAGCGTGACCACCCTGGTGTTTTGAAACTCCCTTGAGCTGGTGAGGAGGGTGGACTGTGGGAAGGCTGGGTGGCCATCGGAGTAGCCACTGGGGATGACTGAAAAGTCCAGGTGAGAGTGGAGAATCAAGGCATAAAGCTGATGAAACACTACCCTTCACAGCTGGCTGGCTCCTCTGCAGCCTCTAATTACAGCAAATGTCCTCAGACAGGTTAGTGATTCTATCAAAGTGGCCAAACCTGGAGACCCACATTTTACAGATAATGCTGCATGAAGCCAGTTAAATTCAGTGATTGAATTATTAAGTTAGAGCATCTATGACTTAATTTCATTGGCCATCAGCAAGGCCTCCTTCAAGTAAATTGACATTTGCTTTGCCATTCTGTCTTAAAACCAGAACAGTAGATTTGGTTCAATTTCCTACAGAAAATGTGCTTTTGCAGTATGCAGAAGAACTCACAAAAGAGTAAAAATAAAATGCATTTAAAACAAACTGTGTCCTCACTCTTTGTATATGTGTTCAACAACAGTAGAGCTGGCTTCAAAGAGAAAAAAAAAAAACCTCTCTGAATGAGATAGCTCCTGGCAGAGACCTTCCATGAACACTTTAAAAGAATGTGAAGTCTGCTATTTGCTCAGGCTAAATGAATATCAATTAAACCAAGGTGGTTAATGGCATGATTCTGATCATCTGCGTTGCTGATTTTTTGGTCTAGGTGTTAGGTTCCCCAATTTGGATTGTGAAATTGTCTTTTTCTCTCTTTAATTCTGTCTGGTTTTGTTTCATACATTTTGAAGCTCTACTGTTGGCTGTATACACATTATGATTCTCAGGTCTTCTATTGAATTAATCACTTTTATCATTATGATATCTCCTTCTTGTCACCACTTAAAGTTTTGTTTTGATATCTATTTTATCTGATATTAATGTAGTCACTTCAGCCCTCTTATGCTTACAGTTTGCATGGTGTATTTTTTTCATCTATTTACTTTCAACCTACCTGTGTCTTTACATTTAAAGAGTCTCCTATAGACAGCATAAAGGTGGGACTATATTTTAAAAAATGCATTCTGACAATTTCTGTCCTTTAATCTTGTGTCCCTGAACACAATGTAATTGTTGATATAGTCGGATTTCAATCTATCATTTTATTTTTTGTTTTCTGCTTGATTCCTCTGGGTTTTTTTTTTTTGGCTCATCTGTTCCTCCTTTCCTGCCTTTTACAAGTATTTGAATACTTTACAGAATTCCATTTAATTTTAATTTTCCTGTTAGCTATTTATTCTTCTTTGTATTACTTATACAGTGGTTGCCCTAGAGATTACAATACACAGCTTTGACATTTTACAGTCCATTTACAGTTAATAATATACCACGTCACATAAAATACAGGAATCTGGCTGCTTTATAGCCCCACAACCAACCTTGTCCTTTAAGTTATAGTTGTTATAAATAATATACCTATACCGTGCCATAAATCTCTCAATTGTTATAATTTTAAACAGTTAAAAGCTTATAAAGAAAATAAGAGGGAAAAGGCAAAAAACAAAACAAAATAAAACAGAAAACCACCTGTGTCTTTTGCATTTAGCCAGAGAGCTTACTTTTTCTGATGTTTTCCGTTCTTTCCTGGACCTCGGTTTCCATCTGCTCTCATTTCCTGTCAGTCTGGCTTGAGACGCAGCACAGCCCTGCCTGCCCCAGGAGATAAAACCCACGTACAGCCTGTGCGCTCAGAACAGCCAACTCTGTACTGAAAGGCTTTGACTTCTCTAGGCATCCACAGGCCACAGCCCCCTTAGGGGGGAACCACGTGCACAGGGAGTTGAGTTGATCATCTGTCTCAGCTCTGCGTGTACTATCATCATTGGTCCTTGCAAGGTCCATTTCTTGGTTTATTTCCACTTTCCCACTTCATCCCAGATGCTCACTCCTCGGCCCCTTCTCAACGAAGGCACCCACTCCGAGGGGCTTAATACGGCCCCTTGAATAGGAATGAAACCTCCAAAATAAGTGGTGCTCTGCGAGCTTTTACTGAACTAACAAGCAATCTTGTTAAAGAACTTGCTCTCCTCCTCCTTCCTTCATACTCAAGACTTAGTAAAACCTGTGCACAGTCACCCGGGGAAATCCCATCTACGTGGCACTCCACGATGAGCACCCTCCACATTTCAATTATTTATTCCCAACTGAGGTTGCCTCTAACTTCCCACTGCCACCAAAAACACTGCGATGCCTACCCTAGTTCTTCCCCTTTAGGGATTTCCCCGAGTCGTAGACTGGATCAGAGGGTGCATGCTGACTTAATTCCACCAAGCACTCCTGATTGCTCTCCAGAAAGGCTGCACCAGTCCCCACTCCACCCCCAAGGAAAGCGTCCCCATTTCCTTACATCTTCACCAACATACGGCATTTACCCAGCTTCCTAGTTGTTGCCAGTCCAGTGGGTGTAGCGCTGCATCTCCCTCTCATTTTAATTGGCATTTCTCTGATCACTAGTGGGTCTGAGTGTCTCTTCATGAGCTTGGGAGCCATTGGGGCTTCCTCTGTCTACGAACAGCCTGCTCTTCCCTGTGCCTGGCTCTCCACTGGGTACTCCACCTCCTTTCTCTACCCATGTGTTAACCAGTGTATCAGGTTTTGCTGCCCACAAACCATTGTGTCTCATCAGGATTCTATTGTCCATTTCTGCTCTGATCCTTTGTTTGCATTTCACAGCATAATGTCCAGGTCATAAGTTTGTTTTCATTATTTCCAAGTTCTCTGGTTGGGGGAGCATCTGAGGATTTTCCCTACAGACCAGCTACACCTCCCACGTATCAGCACTTTCACTTTCACTTTCCCGAGGCCAGGGAACACTTAAAGTGTGAGGCTCTGCTATGTGCCAGGCACTATGCAAGGATCGTCTCCCTTGATCCCCAAAACAACTCTGTCAGGGGCCCCTCTTATCATGCTTGAGTGACAGATGAGAAACGGAGGCACATAAAAGTTAAGTAACATGCCCCAGTTCACAGAATTGTAAAACTGACCCAATCAGGTTGCCATTCATAGCTTAAACTCATGTTAGTTTATCTCAAATAATGCCTATTTCAAATAACTGCTATGTTCCAGAAAGCTCCATGCCTTACCTTTCCTAAATATTGAAATTTAGTGAAAAAAAAGTCAATCCTGGTGGTACCTTTGTACCTTCCCAGTCCCTAGTGTTTGAAAAAGGTGGTTGAGCTCACCAGTCTGAGTGCCCAGGAAGAGCAAATAAATGTTGTGTTCACTAGGGGACTTCCTCAAAGCCTGGTCCCAGAGGAGTGGCCTCTGGTGGGGGAAGGTGTAACCGTTGCCTTCCAGCAACCGTGCTTCTCTCTCTGGTCCCCATGGCTCCGCCTCAGAAGGGAACCCGACTTACCCAGAGCACATCCTTTTTGCAGGTATTTAATGAGCATCAGCTGTGTTCTGGAACCTCAGTGATGACCAAGAAGAGTATCCCCAGTCCTGATAACCTAGGGAGACAGAGGTAACCGATCACACTTATGTGAGTATTGTTCCTCATGGACAGACATATTCCGGAGGAAGTAACAGTTCCATGCAGATTTATAAGAGAAGGGGACCTGTCTGATACTTGGGGGATGTCCATGAAAGTGTGGCTCCTCCTAAGAAGTGGTACTAGGGCTGGTAATGAAGAATGAGAAGGTGATAACTAGAAGAAGAAGAGGAAGAAATTCCTAGGCAGAGAATGTGCAAAGGTCCTGAGGAACCAGAATGTGCAGAGGTCCTGATGAACCAGTGTGGCTGGAGGGGAAAGGCAGGGGCTGAGTTGAATAAGAGGCTACAGAGTCCCAAAGTCCCAGATCAGGCAGGGCCTCCCAGGTTGGCTCCTTCAGGACACTGGGTATGTATAAAGACTTCCCAAGCCATAGGAGACCCTCAGTTTCCATATGTCCTGTATTTAAAAATTGATCTGGCTAAGATGGACCCAGGTAGAGACACGAGGATTCTCTTTTATCACCTCCCCCTTCAACAATCTCCTGTCTCTCAGTTGACGAGGAAAGGCTTACCTCCCACCCAACCTGACTCTTACCATTTTACTGGGTTACATTGTTCTTAGGCATAAAAACAATATACTTTCTCTTCTTCTAAGCCTCCAAAAATCCTCTCTCCACCCATCTCATTAGGTAATGCACTTCTAATACAGTGTTCCTTTTTGTGTTTAATATTTATCAAAATTCATATTATATGTCTGAGGCGTTATCATTTATATACTACTAATAATTGTTATAATAACACAATTTTAGAGAGAACCTTAGAACTTAGAACCTTATGGCCATAAGAAAATTTTAAAAAGCTAATGCATATTCATATATTTATTGCAGTTCATATAATAGATAAGGTGGTGAATACTGGATTTAAATGATAAAAACATTACAGTTGGATAAAATTCTGTTGAAAGCAGAAAGAAAATATACTTTGAAGGCATAAAGGAAACAATGTAAATTTTTGAGTGTTAAAGAGAAACTTGTTAGTATTTTAAAATATAATACGGTAGTTTTATAATTCATTGGGTACATTTTAAAGAGTTATAATGGTTTTATATATAAAGGTGAATTTACATAACATACCCCTAAACTATTAAAATTTATGATAAAAGAATATTTTAGATGTCAGCTGAGAAATGTGTGAGGCATACCTATCTTTTTAAAAACTCTTTGGGGGTGTCAACAAGAAGTTTGAAGACACTGTTATAGGCCATGGTGCTCTAGGGGTGGTGGCAGAGATCAGGCGGAGGGAACACAGGGGCTGGCATTTTCCCTAGGGCCATATTCCTCCAGCTGCCTGGGCTGGAGTTGGTGTGGCTTCCTGTGTTCACTGTTGTGGTGTTGCTACCAGAATGTGTAAGCACCCCAAGGATGGGGATTTTGTCTCTTTGGGCCGTTAATGTCTCTCCAGTATCAACCACGGTGCCTAGCATGTACTAGAAGCTCAACAGATATTTGTTGGATGGATGAATGGTGGACACTGACTCTCACTTGGTGCCAGGGACTGTGTTAAGGGATGACTGTGGATCCCCACTTAATCCTCACAACAACTCTGCAGTATGTCCAGTTGGCATCCCCACTGCAGAGATGGGGAAACTAAGGCACAGAGAGGATACATAATGTGCCCGAGGTCACCAATCAAGGACGGAGTGGACTGGGACCCAGGCATCCTGACAAGAGCCCTTAACCATGCTGCCTGCCTGCCCAGGGGGCACAGGGGCAGGACCTGTGTCTTTGTTCTGAAACTCCAGGCACTTTGGGGCACCCCATGAACGTGATATCCTTCACAGCCAGCTGAAACAGCTCCCTGCCATCTGTTCTCTCCTCCTAAGTGGTTTTCCTTCTCTCTTCCCTGTTTAATATTTAAGTTGCACATATCCTGGGACATCCCAGAGTCCGCATGTTCCTGACCTACTTACGTATCCAACCATTTTTCTCACATCGGGGGCAGCACAGGGGGGTTTTGGGAAGGAAGTAAGGAGGTGCAGAGAGTGGGGAGCCCTACACATCACCCTGCTGCTCTAAGCCGTCTCCAGCTGACAAGGAAACATTCAGAAAACAAGGCCAGACTCTACGGCTGAGGCTGCAGCAGACAACGTTTATTTCAAGTGGCTTTCCGCGAAAACAGCTCCTGCTTCTCCCACCCCCAGAAGGGTCTTCAAAGCTTCAGCTCTGTTTGGGGCATGTCTGTTTGTTTCTTTTCTATTTATAAAATGGAGGGACTTGGAAATCAAAGGCGGGCTGCTACTCCTTGGTAGTGAGGATGACAGCTCCAGGTCAGCCACACACAGGCACTTTGCCTGTTTCAACCATCTTTTTAATCAGAATCCCTGGGGAAAACGCCGAGGGGTGAGGACTACAGCACACAGGGCCTGGGGCAGCTGCCCCGTAAGCCCTTTTACTAAGGCGCCAGGCACTCACCTATTCTCCAGTGTCCCCTGCTCAGGGTGACATGGTCCTATTTTATGAGAATTGGATTCAGGCCCTGGGGCCCTCAGCACCCCACTCTCACTGTGGAGTGACACTGAGAGATGTCCCCTTTCCCCCTGTTTCCACATCACCATCTGGAGGGTACCTGAGGACCCGATGGTCAAAGACTCCAAGTGGCACCCTGCATCATGATACCGAGGTGGGAGAGGGGAGGGGTGGTGGGGTGCAGAGTGGCTTCTCCAGGAAAGAGATCGGTCCCCGGCTCCCAACACCCTAAGACCTCTTTCCTTGGCACACTCACTAGCCTTCATGTTCTCACGGCCAATTTCAGGAACAGGGAGGCTCAAAGAGAGCTTTAGCTCCTAATTGGGCCAGGTGAAACCACTAATCCCTGACTCCTTATCTTAGCCCCTGACCCTTCACCCTGGGATCCTTGACCTCTCGGCCTGGGGCTTTTGACGTCCTCCCTCTGCGACCCATCCACTTCATCCGGACCCGGGTTCCCAGGGCTTACGGCCAAGTGCAGGAACAGGGGCTCGGGTCTGCTCAGGACGGGGCGACCTTAGGATCCGGGCTCAGAACCTGGTCGGGCACCTGGCGGGGAAAGGAAGGCGGTGGCTACTCCGACGCAGTGACGGCGCGGGAGGGCGGAGGCCGGGGCGCCCCAGCCCCCCGCCCCCGCCGGCCCTGACGTCAGAGCCAGAGCCGGTAAACTGAGCGGCGGCCGCCGGGCGCTGGGGCGGAGACTGCGACCCGGAGCCGCCCGGACGGACGGAGCCCACGGCGGCCGGTGCAGGCAGCCGCAGACCACCTGAGGTAACGCCGACCCCGCTCCCTGCCCGCGGGGCTCGGCACTGGGGACGGGTCGCCGCCCGGGGCGCGGGGGAGAGCGGGGCCCGGCCGAGGGCAGGGGAAGCCCCCCGAGGCGCCGCGCGCGGGGCTCCAGGGCGTCCCGGGAAACCCGGGGCGCAGAACGCACGGTGCGCAGGCGTCCCGCGGCACTTTCCGAGCACGCAGGGAGTTAAGTGGGACCCGCGGGGGCGGCGGAGAGCCGGGCGGCGCCCAGGATCCGGCCCAGACGGCGCTCGCGGGCGTTATTAACAAGGAGCGCAGGTGCCGGTGAGAACGCGCTCGCCGAAGGTAAGCCAAGGGTGGGACGCCCGGGACCATCCGGCGCCGCCCGGTGCGCGCCGCTCCCCGAGCGCCCCTTTGGCGGCCGGGCCGGGCGAAGTCTGGGGCCTGGGGTTGGGGGAGCCCCCAGCCCGGCAGAGCCCCTGACCGACCGTGCGCCGCGCCCGCAGCCGAGCCCCGGAGCCATGGCCTTGAGCGAGCTGGCACTGCTCCGCTGGCTGCAGGAGAGCCGTCACTCGCGGAAGCTCATCCTGTTCATCGTGTTCCTCGCGCTGCTGCTGGATAACATGCTGCTCACCGTCGTGGGTACGTACGGACCGGGCGCCTCCCCCCACTCCCCGGGTACCCCTTCCCAGGGCGTCCCGCTTACCCGAGCGCGGTTCGGGAAAATTCGAGAAGACGTTTTGCAAAAATACATTCCCCAAGACTGCCTCGTCTAGGCTAGTAGCCGTGTTTGTTGTGGCTTCGTTTTCCTGGCGGTCCGGTCAAAAAATGTGACAGTAGATAAAACCCAGAACTTATGTTTCCTCCTGATAATTTCCTGCTTCCCTTTGTCACTTTCAACGCGATTAAAAAAAAAAATCTATTAAGGAGGAGCAAGTCCCAGGATTCAAAATAATGTTATAATAATTATTATGCTACCCGGAAAGCTGGGTCAATAATGTGGTCTATCACCTCAAGGAACAGGTCAAAATCCTTCCCTCCATAAAAGGAAGGGACATTTAAAGGTAGTGGTTCCACAGATGACTTGACATGGAGACATTACAGGACCCACATCAAGAGCAATTTTAACGGCATTGGTTTTCATCTTTTTCCTATAATGGATTTTTGAAAAACTAAGTAATTGACATCCAGTTCTCTTAATTAGCACCATTAACAGCAACAGATTTGACATGCTTTTCCTTAAAAATATCCCAATTTGTAATGAATAAAAAATGATTTTTTTAAAGGGTTGTTTCCCTTCTCTCCATTTAAGGTTCTCTCTCGATGGTTTTCAGAACATCACACAGTCTGGGTTTCACTTCCAGGAATATCAGAGCTGGGGCGGGGGGCGCTCATCTGAGTTCAGTAACAAGGGCCCGAATCCTCCTTTGTCTTGAATGCTCTGTGATGCACATGCCCGAAGCTTCCAGTATATCAGTTTTTCTTTTCCTCTACGAAAGTCTCAGATCTTCCAGGTTGTATGAAACATTGAAGCTTCCCACTCAAGTAATGGAAAGATGAAGTGGGCCTGCTGCAGAATTTCTGAATTATTACTTCCTGCAGGTTTATTCTTTTCTAAGACACCTAATGAAATTTAGATTTCTGTTTCCTTGATTCATTCACTTAAAGGTCTTTCTAGCCTCTTTCTGAGAAGTACTGGTTGACCCCAGGTCAGCACTGATTAGACTGCAGACCGAATCTTGCTTTCCTAAAATATTCCTGTGAAGGAGCCCTGTAATGGGAAGGCCCTTGAGAACGGGGATCTCTGGGGTGGGTCAGGTCTGCACAGTAGCTGCCCTGAGAGCTCTCACAGCCTCTGGGGCTTTGTTCGCAGAGCTGAGCAACGTGAAATTGTTCAGTGTCGGCGCGGAGGTCCCATTCCCGAGGCAGACATGCCACTTCTCTGGGCCTCGTTTAGCGTTTGACAAGACCACGGTTTTGCTGGCTCTGGTCCCGGGCAGGGTTTCAGTGTAATCACCACTCTCCTGCTCTTGTTCTCAGTCCCCATCATCCCAAGTTACTTGTACAGCATCGAGCATGAGAAAGATGCTATAGAAATCCAGACTGCCAAGCCAGTGCTCAAAGCCTCCACCTTCGGCAGCTTCCAGAACATCTTCTCCTATTATGACAACTCCACCGTGGTCGCCGGCAATAGCACCGGCAGCCTTCAGGGGGCGCTGCTGCATGAGGCCACCACGCAGCGCACAGTGACTAACGGGTCCACTGCCCCTTCCGACTGTCCCAGTGAAGACAAAGACCTCCTGAATGAGAACGTGCAGGTCGGCCTGTTGTTTGCCTCGAAAGCCACCGTCCAGCTCCTCACCAACCCGTTCATAGGACTGTTGACCAACAGGTAGGTTATATCATTTTGGTCAAAAAGTTTGATGTTTATATTGTTCCAGATCACTTCCACCTGGGATTTTGCTTCTCATTCATTGATCAGAATCTGGAAAACCAAAGCTGGGGAAAAAGCCAGTCTCCTTCGCCTTATGTTTCTGTCCTTAGTCAATCACGATTTCCCATTTGGTCTTCCTTTTCACTGCCACCATGACCATCCTTGTGGGATTGTACGTACCATGTGGCTTTCTCTTCTCTTGCACCTGTGGTCATGCACTTCCTGACAGACAGCTGAGGTGGTTTCCTTCAGGGCTGGCGTCTCAGTGCTCGTAGGGATGGCCAGGTGGGGAACGTGGCACGTGACCTGTAGTCCTGCTGCGTATACGAAACGTCTCGCTGACACTGAGGTCCTAGGCTGTGTACCAGTTCTTCCCCTGCCAGTTACTAAGCTGCATCCACGTGCACAAAGGGAAGAGGCTTTTTTTCTGGATGATTCAAGCTGCCCAAACTAGCTTTATATTAATCTCAATGTTCTGGAGTCTTTTGGGACCCACATTATTTTGAATAACTGTTCACATTTCCATTGCTGGTGGCCATCCAGCAAGTATTTGCTCTTCTACAGCTGAGGTGGGCCAGCTCTGCCTGATATATGGGGACTCCAAGTACAGGACGGGGGGCTTGCAGAGGAGGGGAGGAGGTGTCAGCTGCAAAGAGTGGGAGCTGGTGGAGTGTGAATGGTGGTGGTGGGCCGCTGTGTAACAGTGTGACCCCAAAGGCAGCAATGTGAAAAATGGGGCGGTGCCCAGAGTCCTACCTGTGAACCAGGCCTAGTAGCAAGAACCAAGACAAGGACTAGAGAAAAAAGGAGAATAAAAGAGGGGGCGGGGTGAACTGAGGAGGCTGGGGCTGTGGGGGGACCCGGCAGGGCTGAGCTATAAGAGGCCTCATGTGCTAGGTGAGAGAGGAGTGGGGCTTGTTTGGGGGGCACTTGGGAACCACTAGAGGTTCCAAAGCCAAGTTGCAGAGTCAGAGAGCTGAGCGCAATTTTAAGCAGGTCAGCCCAGCACCCCCTGCAGGCTGGGAGCAGGGAGGTCTGTACATTTACCAGGCTTTGGCCTTGGGAAAGGTGGAGCAGGGCTGGCCGGGCCTTCTATTAAAATATTATTAAGCATTTCAAGATGGCAACAACAGAAGCGTTAAACCAGGCAGGGCACCCTTCTCAGAGCGGGGCCCACTCTGCGGGGTGGGAGGCCTGGGGTGTTGGCAGGGGCTCAGAGAGGGGATCCGCCCTCCTCCGCACGAGCTGTCCTCTGGCACGCAGGTTGCCGGTAACGTACTCATGGGGAGTCCGACGGAAGCACATTTTCAACTTCTGTGATTCGATTTTCCGCGCTGAGTAGGGCCATTGAATCCATTTTAACCGTCCAGGCCACATCCAGCCTGCGGTTTGCTGTGTAGTGTTATCAGGCTGCTGCACAAAATGCTGAGCAAGTTACCGCAGGACGCTGGGCTGATGGGAGCCCACCAAGAGGCACCGTCATCCCGGTGACGTTCGGCAGTTCCTCTGCTCTTCAGGAGGAAAACCAGACAGACCTTCATAGTTACCGGGTTTTTCTTTTCTCAAGCCTAAGAGCGCTTCTTAAAATGCATCTGGTATAATTACAGGAAACAGCTCAGGGTTTTGTATTCTGAGAAAGCAAACAGCTCAAATACTATATTGGGAAAATTGAGGACATCATTGTAATAACGCCTTGCCAATCACTTGGACGTGAATGTCACTAGCTGCACAGCGTAATACTTAGAAACTCGGCTGCACTGATGTGAGTGTTCCAATCTTCCAAACGTAAATGGCAAATGAAAAGCTTACCAAAAAAATCCCATTCTTGTTCTTAATGCTTCGCTTATGCTACCAGGCAAGCAGCTTGTTTAAAACCAGTGTAGACCTTTCCCCTAGTAAATACTCCAAATGCTTTGACATTGCAGCCACCTAAGGCTCACATTTGGGGCTCCCAAAAAATTATCTGCCAAGAGAAAACTAATTTCCTCTAGTGACCTGTGAGATTTAGTCTATTGGTACGGTGCGTAATCCACTTTGGAACTTACTGAGGGCAAAATTTTAATTCCTAGCTGATTTCTCCCAGCTCTCCAGCAAATTTCAAAATAATCTTCATCTTCTAGCACTGCCTTGTAATGTGGAAATGCAAACAAGTTTTAATATTGATGTAGGACAACAAACTCTGTTTTCCCTCCAAAATGATCATGATAAGTAATTTTTTTCTAATATTTTCCAAACCCGGTAGATATGAATTTGGGGACTTTCAGCATTTCTGGGCACTCCACGGCTGTGCTCAGAGAAGTGATAAATACATTTCCCTCTACAGACTCTTCCTTTGTAAGCCATTGCAAATAGCCTTCTGATGTAATTTGTGCCAATCACATCCGCAATTACCAACAAGACGTGTGACTCACATTTTCAGTGTTGTAAAGAAGTGAGTTTACAATAGCATTTTACACTTGGTTAATATGTTTCTGGTTAAGGAGTAGTTAAAACATGAAGCATCAGATCTTGAGGAGACTTTAGCAAAAGGTTTTGGGTCCGTCTTAGTATTAATTTTTTTTTTAAAGAAGATGTTGGGGGTAGGAGTTTATTAATTAATTTATTTTTGCTGTGTTGCGTCTTCGTTTCTGTGCGAGGGCTTTCTCTAGTTGCGGCAAGCGGGGGCCACTCTTCATCGCGGTGCGCGGGCCTCTCACTAGTGTGGCCTCTCTTGTTGCGGAGCACAGGCTCCAGACGTGCAGGCTCAGTAGCTGTGGCTCAAGGGCCTAGTTGCTCCGCGGCATGTGGGATCCTCCCAGACCAGGGCTCGAATCCGTGTCCCCTGCATTGGCAGGCAGACTCTCAACCGCTGCGCCACCAGGGAAGCCCCTGTCTTAGTATATTATAGGCAAAAGGGTTTGCTACTCAGGAGGAGAAAGCATTTGTCCAGACTCTCTGGCCAATGGCTTCCTTCCTTCCTGTTCTTTCCATCTGCTTACTGTTACACAGTTTGTACCTTTGGCTACGAAATATAAACAATGCAGGTCAAAATCTGCTTTTTTTGCATCTACTCGGGCTCTCCCTTGTGTGCCAGGCTGAATGAGGGAAGGTTCAAACAGTAAGTTGTTGGGTGCTATTTTTATCCAATGGGAGGGAGTTTAGGAAAAATCAGCCTGATTTTTGGGACATGGATCCTCCCTCACCTCCCTGACCCTAGAAAAATATCTTTTTCCAGCCCGTGATGTGAGCTGGTCCAACTTCCTACTGTCTCTGCAGTGCTTCTGATAGTGGGGAAAAGAAAGGCCTCCTGCATCCCCAGAGATGTGAGGGGAGCTCCATAGAGACAGGCTGGTTGGAGCCGCTCCTTTCTAAAGCTTCTTGCCGTAAGTGGGACTCACTCTGAAATGAAACACCCAACATCACACAGGTCATAATCCGAACCCCCGTGTTACAACCTGGGGCCCCATAATTTATGGTCACGATGCTGCTGAGTGAGTGGCTTTGTGGTGACGCAGGCTGCCTGTCTGTTTTAAATATTGGATAAGATCTCATGCCAAACCCTGAAAATAAAAAATGACAATTCTTGGGAAGCATTTAAATGCTCATTTGGCTGTTAATATGACACAAGTGATTCCTGTTTCATTGACTCTTTGGGAACTATATTTGTACTGAATAAGATGTGACCAGGTAGGGAGCAAAGGACCTTTAGATTTTGTCGAGTGTAGTGATCACGCGTCCAGTCACGCACTTTCCAAAGCCTCTGGGTGCCTTGCTTGGTCTGATTGCCATCTTTGAGGCTTGTGTGACTTATTTTATAATTCCAGTTTAAGTATTCATTTCATGATTGCAGCTGTGCGTAAAAGGGGGGTAGAAGGACTTATACTAGCAACACCTGTTGTCTTTTGGCCCGGCAAGTGGAGTTTAGACATACACATAAAAGGAATGTTCCAGGCTGGTAAACAATGTGAAAACCACCTTTACATTTCTCTCTCCTGTAAGTCAGGCTAAGAACGGGGCATCGTGGCGTTCACTGGCTTAACGTAAGGCTTACATAGTAGTTGCATCTTTAGACCCAGGATGTTCCAAACGAACCCGGCAGCTTGGGAAAGGGTTAAGCTGGGAAAGGGGTGGGGATGGTTCCCTCCCGGCTGGTCCTTGTGTTAGTGGCCTGCTTTTTATCAAGCCAGCGTCAGTGACTTAATTTATTTCCATAGTTACCTAGTATATTTGAAAGCCAGTTATTTTTCCTCACAAATCTTAGCTAACGTCTGAAAGACAGGGAGAAAGCCACAGGGCATGAAATCTCTACAAAATCGACTGTGGGTTTTTTTTTTTCCCTTTAGCTTTAGGCAACTGGTCTGAAGTGGGCTTTGTAGGAATAAGCAGTGACCTTTTCAAAAAGCTCCTCCATGGACAGGGAAACCAGCTATGCTGGAAAGGGATTTCCCATCCTCGATGTCATTAGGGTGGTGGAGACGGTGTGACAGCGTCTTTGCTTCAAAATCAGAAGAAGCTGGCCGTGGAATTGGGTACTTCTCATGGGAGCAAAGCCCTCGCGTGACCTGTGCGTCGGTGAACACCCTGGAGAATAAGAAATCCAAGGCTCACGTAATTCCCCACACACATCTGATAGCTGAAAAAGACAGACCCAGGGGCTAAACCTAAGAATTTTGTTTTATTTATGCAATGGTTGACCGCAAGCTTCCTAGTATATCCTAGCAAATGTAAAATACCTTTCCGTTTACTGCTGCTCATCTTTTGGGTGTATGTTGAGGTAATCGAAATGGGAGATGTCACCTCTTGTCTCATCTGGTGACAGTTTGTACCCTTCCCTGTCCCCTGTTCTGTGTCCTTGCTTTTGTCACTTACCGCAGCAGAGGGAACCCAGGTCTTAGCAAGCCTGGGAAGAGAGCTTACATTAATCTCTGTGGTAAAGACAAACTAGTTAGGAGCATTAGAGAATAAGTACTGATTGCCAGTGACAATTTAGAGACATAGTGGGGTTTCTCTGCTGACTCGGTAGGGATATGTAATGAATATAACTTTTATTGCTTTGCACTTTTTTCTAGGATTCAAATATACGATTTTCATTTTTATTCAACTGGATTAACGGCTCCCTGATGCTCTGTGAAGATGACTGTGGGCCAGGATGACTCACGAGGGGGTGATAAAGGGATGTTTCGTTAAAGGTTTGCCACATCAGACGTGGCTCTGCTTAGTAGCACTTTACTTGAGATGGCGTTGAGTTGGGACAAGAGGCCGAATCAGACATTTATGACTAATGTCAGTCGGGGTTCTGTCCATTTAGGAGACATTGTGGGGAAGGAGAAAGGACAGTGGCGATCTGCCCATCACTCAGTGACCCTGGGCCTTGAGCAGCAAGTCTCCTGAGGTTGGTGTTCAGGGGGCCAGGAGAGGCTGAGGGTGGAGAGCCAGGAGCTGGCCCTCGGGCCACACTGGCCGTGGGGCTGAGCTCCAGGGAAGGCGCTGCCCAGCACTTTCCACTGGGCAGCCCTGCCAGCGGCTTGGCTGGTGGTGAAGGCATAGGGCACATGTGTCTGGTAACAAGCAGGAAGCAGCGGGAGCCCGGTGGCATCAGAAGCGATTGGCTTGCTTCACCTCTGAACCTCGGCTTTCTCACCCACGTTGGGGGTTTGGACTGGCCCGCCTTTGAATTTCCTTCTAGCTTTGCCGGTTGGTTATTCCATTCATGCTTTATTAAAATCCCAAAGGAATTAAAAGACAAAACAGTAGCTACAGCATTTTTAAAGAAAACACAGCACCTGGCCTTGGTAAAAAGAATCTTCCGTAAGCACACAGCCCTGTGGGTTCGGAGCCACCTGGTTTCAAAAGATACTGTGGGCCCTGGGTTCCACTCAAGCTGTGTGAACCTCTGCTCCTGTGACTGGTGTCCCCACCAAAGTGTATGCTAGCAGGCCCTGCCACACCTGAGACACACGAGGTACGCCCATTGCCCTGAATTTGGGGCAGCCCCCCAAGCCTCAATGTGGCCATCTGAAAATAGGGATAAAGCCAGCTACCTCGCGGAATTGTGGTGAGAATCACAGGTGACCCTTATGGTCTCTGGGAGTGCTGGAGCCTCCTGGTAAGAAGGAGCCCTCCTCAGCTGTGTCCTGCCAGGTGACCTTGGCCAGTGGCTGGGCTGTAGACTGGACATAACATTGCTGGTATTCCGATAGCTTTGATGTATGTATGGTTTTCCAAGTAGGATGTTGAAAGGGATGAGAAGCCTGTGTTTATTCCAGGTCGGTCGTATGTCCATTCTTCCCCCAGACATGCAGTAGTTGCTGAGAAAATAAACTGCCTGTGAGTTCTCTGAGTTTCCTGGAAGTTTCCTTCACAGTATCCAGCAGTGCCATGTTGGACCTGGTGTTGTGAACGGCTTTCTTTTCCTACATGAATAAGGGCACAGAGCAGTCAGCTCAGTGTTAGTTGAGACGGGAGAAGCTGTCATTTGATGGCATCTGAACTGCAGTTCAGGACTCTGGTATCTTTCCTAGTTCACAGGATTGGCTTCAAGCCCTGCTTTGTGAATTACAAGCTCATTTCAGGTCACAGTAGAGGAATCTTTGCCTGGGTTTGTGGGAGGGCGACTGCCTGAGAATGCTATGATTTTGTGATGCTGTTTGGTTTCTGGATGCACATGAAGCAGTTAAAAAACTTTGTAAGCATGCCCAGGACTTTTAGAAGGGTTCTACTTAAAGCCACGTATGCCTTTTGGCATATACCTGAGGAGGTAGTAAAATTTGCAAGGAAACGTCCTGGACTGGATTGAATGGCCCTGAGTGAAATTAGCCCTAGGACATTAGACAAGTCATTTTTTTGTACCTCAATTTCCTCATCTGTAAAATGGGGAGGTGGTCGTCTGCCCTTATCAGATCACTGAGCTCGTGTGTAAGTGCTTGGAGAATGGAGTGTAACCTTAAGGTGAAGGTATTGTGTTATGATTTTTTTGTTCAAGCCTGGGATAGAAGAGCCCTCCCAGGCTGTTTGACTGGGACTCGGGGTTCCTGTTCCTCATTTGGTTTCTCTCCAGGATCTGGAGGGTCCAGGGCTGGAGGGAGATGAGGCCTGGAGATGCTCAGGGCTGTTCTGGGCTGACACAGATCTCCTTTAGGGCAGTAGCTCAGCCAGTGCTGGCCCCTTCAGGCCAGGTCGTGGGAGGGAAAGAAGCTGCCTTCACTCTCATGCCCTGTCCATATGGCGGGGACCAACCTGCTTGCTTAATCTGCAGAAACAGAGAGGAAAAAGGGAAGAGAATGAGGGAGGAAACAAAATTTCTGAGGCACTTTTTCTGTTCCGGATGTCCTGGTAGCAGTTTAACATCCATATCTCATTTCATACCCACTCCAGCTCTGGGAGGTGGGTGGTGGTCTTTCTGCGGGGCCGAGGGGAGATTTGCCTGGGTTAAGTGGCAGGGCCAGGTGTCCAGGCAGGGGTGTGATGCCAGGAGGCCAAGGTCTCCCCACCTCCCCTGTCCGCCTGGTAGCAGAGCCCTGTACAGACAGTGGTCTCACAGAGCAAATAGGATGTTGAATTTTTGCACAGAAAACAAGGTCTGTCTTTCTCAGCTGGCTTCATTGGGGTCAACGTGAAGACAGATCTGAAAATTTCCTTGCTTCCTAATGCCTCTTAGATGTAGTGCCGTTGCATCTGCTGCCCGTTGAATCGCTTGATGACCTTTTACTAGAGTCGTTTGATTGCAGCTGTCCCTTTGGGGAAGCTCTAGCAAAGACTGTAATTAAAGACATTTTTACAAAATGATGGAAACAGGGGCTGTGTATTTGAACGTGTTCTGGGTTACTTGCCAATATTTTATTAACATTTATTCCAGAGAAATTTCAGAGTGGCAATCCGTAAATGTATTCACGTTCCAAGACAGTCAAACACAGAAAGGTCATATAGGAAGCACCAACTATATGAATTTTTAGAAAAGTTGACCAAACACTTATCCACCTGATCCCAAAGGGTAAGCAGGAGAGACTCAATATCAAGGCTACACGAGTACGAAGCGGTCACCAGGTTCTCACTGTGGTTCTGTTCTGCAGGATCGGCTATCCCATTCCAATGTTCACGGGATTCTGCATCATGTTTATCTCAACAGTTAGTAAGTGTCTGACGTTTGCCTTCTGAGTGGGGGTCACCGGGTGGGCTCTGACCACCACCAGCTGGGGGTTGAGAACACACCCGGGGGTGGGGGTGGGGGTGGGTGTTTTGGCCACAACTGCAGAAAGAAGTTGATAGGAGAAGTCTTCAGGGAGCAAAAGCACAGTGTGGTTAACACGGAAATACCCCATCGGGTTAAGGGAGGTCCCTGTTTGAGCTGATCTGGTCGCGGCACCAGCGGGTCCACAGTGACTGTGGCCTGGCCCCTCTTCCCGCAGTGTTCGCCTTCTCCCGCAGTTACGCCTTCCTGCTGATCGCCAGGTCCCTGCAGGGCATCGGTTCCTCCTGCTCTTCTGTAGCTGGTAGGTATGGAAACGTCTAAGTCAGTGCCCCGGGGCTTCCATCTGTCGGAGGGGCCCCCGTCATTGCCCAGGCTGGCGGCCCTTTACAGAATGAGTTGGAATAGTTCAGGGAATCTAGGTGTTGGTGGTGGTGGTTGGTGGTTGGTTCTCAGAGAAGGTGCCACCTTCTTGTTGGGTGCTGCGTGGCCTTATGTTCTGTTGGTCTGGCGGGTGTGGGGAGACCACAGTCTGGGCTGGGGGTGGGGGAGGGCGAGTCATGATGGTTATTCTGTTGCTCCCAGAGCTTGGCTATCACTCTTTCTTTTCCTGTTTAGGGATGGGCATGCTGGCCAGCGTGTACACAGATGACGAGGAGAGAGGCAATGCCATGGGGATTGCCCTGGGAGGCCTGGCCATGGGGGTCTTAGGTGGGTGAGGGCCACTGTGGGGGCCACCTGGGGGGAGGGGCCTATCTGGCATTGGACAGTGAGCCCCCTTTCACACTAGTGTCCACTGTTTCTTCCCTCATTTCATGGAGCCTTTGAAAAATGGTGGGAAGAGTCCTGACCTGGGAGGACCTGGACTCCCCAGACCTCCCTCCTGGGCCCAGGTGTAAACCCAAGCTTTGAACGGGACGGTCTGCCAAGGCCCCTCCTCTGGAACATTCTCTGAGTTACCACCCACCTGAGGACCTTCCCACTTTCTGAGCCTGCCTCCTCCACCTGCCCTGGCTGAGCTCCCAGACCAGGTGCAAACACCTTCCCTGAGAGATCCAGGTCCTCTCCGTTTTCTGTTACTTTCCTGCCCTTCATCTGGAGCCCACAGTCCCTGTCTGTGCTGCTGTGTAATGACCATGAAGTCTTCACTGGTCCATTTTCCTGTGCACTTCCATTGCCTGGGTCTTATTTCCTCTGACCTTTACTTTGGGAGTGATTCCATGTCTCAGGTGTGAAACCCCTTGGAGGAAGTTGCCAGGGCAACTTAACAGTCCTGAACAGAATGTAGGGTGGCCACCCCACACAGTGTTTGGAACAAAGTAGAGGGAGAAACGCAAGAAACGCAAGATGGTTCTAGACCAGGCGGCGGTCATCAGTCCCGGGCCCGGCCCTGGCCCTTCTCTCTCTTCCTTGCAGTGGGCCCCCCCTTTGGGAGTGTGCTGTACGAGTTTGTGGGGAAGACAGCTCCGTTCCTGGTGCTGGCTGCCCTGGTGCTCTTGGATGGAGGTGAGTGAGTCCACGTGGACCCCTTGGCCGTGACCTTGGGGGCCCTGAGCTTGGCACCCCTGTGGGCAGGTGCTGGGGGCCACACCTCTTCTTTTTTTCTCCCGTAGCTATTCAGCTCTTCGTGCTCCAGCCATCCCGGGTGCAGCCAGAGGTGAGCGGCGGGGCAAGGCGGGTGCTGTGGTGGCCGCGTGGCCTCTTCTAACCCCTGTTGTCCCTGACAGAGCCAGAAGGGGACGCCGCTAACCACCCTGCTGAAGGACCCGTACATCCTCATCGCCGCAGGTGGGGCTCCCCCAGCACCCCTGGTTCTTCCCAGCCAGGCGGTGGGGGTGGGCGGTGAGGACCAGCGTTCATTTTGCTGCTGGAAACGTTGGGCTGTAGAAAAACATAAAAGGCACAAAGAGGTTACACGTCAGAAGACATGGTTTTCTCCTGTCATTAACTTCTGACGCAGCCGGGCTCCTTGTTGTTTTTCATCTGGGGCAGAGATGCCTGAGTCACAGAGGCGCCCTCCACACAGGATTGCTTTGGGCCAAACTTGCCCACTGTGTTTGTGTCAGAGGCTGTTGTCGTTTGGCCTTGGACTTCTGGAATGGGTCCATGGCCTCCCTGCCAGTGCCTTAGGGGGGTGCTCTGATTCACCTTGGCATCCGCGAATAGAGACTGACAGCAGGGCCCCAGAGGGCCAAAGGGTGCCTCTCTTTCTGCAGAGGGCGTCCTGCGCAGCGGCGGGCAGGCGGCTGGAAGACACCTTTGGGTTCTTGGCCGAGATGGGCTCAAAGGACGCCCTGGGGTTCTGTGGCTCTTGGGGAGGATAATGGGCTGCATCCGTCCAAGCAGCTGACCTCCCAAGAGCACCCCAGTGACACAGGCCTGGAGCTGCCTCGTGAGGGACTAGCCTTACGCGGCCTGGGCCTGGACACAGTGGTCAGCAGTGACCCTCGGCATCAGGCCGGAGAGGGCATCCACGCAGTGTGGCCTCAGGCCCGGTCAGGGTTCCCTCCAGGTAGGGGTAGGTGTGTCTAAGCAGCAGTCACAGACACTAGGGCTGGGGGGAGCCTGGGTGAAGTGAGGCACGCCCCACCTGAGGGCATTCAGATTCAGCCGCTTTCAAAACCCCAGGCTGCTTTTGTTAAGGTGTATACTGCTGGGTTTGGTCCCGGCAACACATAAGAGGCCTTGATCTAGACCTTGTCTGTCATGCCTGTTGACCAAAGGGTTATAAGCCTGGTGTGGCGACCTCCTCATGCAGGGGGACCTCACTGTGTCCCCAGCAAGACACAGGGAACATTCCAGAGCTGAGATTCCCCTGGAGCCCTGGCTGTCCGAACTGGGGGGTGAGGACATGTGTGGTGAGAGATGGGGGCCCAGAGATGCGAGTCCCTGCACCTTGGGGCACACGTGTGGGCAGGCTGTGCTGCCTGGGCCCTCACTGTCTCACCCCTACCCACCCTTGGAGGAAATATAGAAATCCAGCTGGCACTCAGGGTCGGGCTGTCGGCAGGTCCGGGTAGCCTGGATGGTGGGGTGTGGGGTGGAGCTGGGGGGCAGGCGGTGTCTCGTTTGTACCGCTGGGGTTTAGTTTACAGAGGCGACTGAGTGACGAGATGACATGGAGAGATTAATACCGCCAAAGGATGATTTTATTACTTATGTTTCTGGAGAAAAGGGGGCATGCCACGTCGCTCAGGGCCACATGGGGAGGCACTAGGTTTGGTCAGGAGGCAGAAAGGGGCGAGGGGAAGACCCAGGCCAGAACCTAGGCGTTTGCATGAGAAAGTGGATTTCCCATGGGAAAGGTAGGGGAGGGTAAGCAGTTTAGGATTGGCTAGTTTAAATAATTCCAGTCTGGGTGCTCTCCCCAGTTGCCTGGGTGGATTTAGGGCAGGAGATACTGGTGAGGTGGGTGAGAGTTAGATAAAGCAGGGACTCAGAGTATGGGTTCCAGATCACAGGGGAGACTTGAACAACTCTGGTTGTTAGCTTGGCCCTGTAATTAACGTCAAATAGACAAATACAGAATTTAAGGAAACACGGAATAGGTGGGTGAGGGGAGTCCAGCCATTTCAGCAGCATTTTTATGTTCTGTCTTTAAATGCTACAAAGGATGAAAAAATCTTTCATCGTATGTAAACACCTTAATTATGATTGCACAATGTTGTTTGAATCAGGAGTCTAGCAAATTAGAGGTTCCACGGCACACAGCGCAGGAGGCTCTCAGAACAATGGGGACGGCAGTTTGTTTTTTTCCAGCTGGTTCTGCATTTACGAAGTGTTCTGGTTAACACAGTGATAATGGATATTTGCATGGATACCCTATAGGTACAGCTGATTTAAAAAAAATCCCTCAACAGCATGTTTGCACTGAATGCACTTGAATTTTGGGCAACTAAGGGCATCGTTAGAAATATCTGTGTTTGTTATACGGTGAAACATAGGTGTAGGAGCCTCAGGTTGCCTGAGTCTGTGTGTGGTCAGCCTGAGCTGCTGAGTAGCCTCAAGCAAGTTACTGCATTAATAACTTGGATTTCTTCATTAATAATAATGAATAATAATAATAACAAATAATAATGAAGTAATGAAATAATATTATAATCATTAATAACTTGGATTTCTCCATTTCTTCATTAATAAATTGGGAAGGTTAAACCTAGTGATCACTAAACCTCCCTCCACTTCCACACTTTATGACTCTGGGATTCTAGTTGTTTTAAGTCATAATAATAATTTCAAAAGCAACACTCCCCACTATCCCTTTGACCTGTCATTTGTCTTTTTCTTACAAAAGTAGACGTTCTGGGTATCTGCGCTGATTGTTCTGGCTGTGGGCACATGGGATTTAACTGTGTTGGGAAATGGTAGGGGACACTTGAGACCCAAAACAGAAGGACACTAACCTTCTTCCTCCCTTTAAGGATCCATCTGCTTTGCAAACATGGGGATTGCCATGCTGGAGCCAGCCCTGCCCATCTGGATGATGGAGACCATGTGTTCCCACAAGTGGCAGCTGGGTAAGACTGGGCCGCGAGTTTCTGGTTCTAGAATTTTTGTCCCCAGGTTGGGTCTCATTATTGTAGTCCTTCTGAGCTGCCGGTAGCAGGATGATAAAGTGATTGTTTCTGTTTGTCACTTAATGGGGTCAGTGCTTAGGTTAGCAATGAGCTTTGGGGTTTGTTTTGGCTCCAGTTTTTGTATCACCCCTGATAGAGGCATAATTAATATCAAGGCATCAGACCTGGGCAGAAATGAGAGATGAAAAATACATTCAGCATTTCCTCACACTTATGAACTGGACAAGTTATATTAAATATATGTGGACAGTAATAACATTCATGGGAAAGAGAACAACAAACGTAGTTTTATTTTTTTTAATTGAACTGTAGTTGATTTACAGTGTTCCGTTAGTTTCTGGTGTACAGCAAAGTGATTCAGTTATACATACGTATACGTATTCTTTTTCATATTCTTTTCCATTATGGTTTACTATAGGATATGGAATATAGTTCCCTGTGCTATACAGTAGGACCTTGTTGTTTATCTATTTTATATATAGTAGTTTGTATCTGCTAATCCCTAACTCCTAATTTATCCCTCCCCCCACCTTCCCCGTTTGGTAACCATAGGTTTATCTTCTATGTGTGTGAGTCTGTTTCCTAAATAAGTTCATTTGTGTCATATTTTAGATTCTACATATAAGTGGTAACACATGCTGTTTCTTTTTCTCTGTCTGACTTACTTCACTTAGTATGATAATCTCTAGGTCGGTCTGTGTTGCTGCAAATGGCATTATTTCATTCTTTTTAATGGCTGAGTAGTATTCCATTGTGTATATGTACCACATCTTCTTTATCCATTACAAACTGTTTTTAAGAGGATGAATTTTTGAAGGTATTTTTTATTTAGAAAGTAATTCATGCTTATTGTTAAAAAATCAAAGTACAGGGACTGAGGAAGTAAAACTTGTAAAAATCTCATATTCATCTCTCCCCCTCTCCCAGCCCAGTCCTCTGTGACATTCATTGTTAATAGTCCTGTGTGTCTATTCCTCCATTGTTCTGCATTGATCACCATCTTTGTGAAATGCCTGAAAAACCCAACCCATGTGGAATCTTGCCATTTACACACTGTGTGACCTCCTGTTTTTCTATGTTTCTGTGTCAAAATGGGTAGATTTACTTTTCACAATTAATTAAATTTTATTTTTTATCAACGTTACACATGTACACACTTTTTAAGTTAAATATGTTATAAAAATCATAATGAAAAAGCAGCAGTCTTTGCCCCATGCCTCCTCATCTCCAAATCTCTTCCTCAGATTTGATCACCTTCAACTCTTTTAGTTGTTTCTTCTGCTAATTTCCTTTATGTCTCTAAATAATGTGTACACTCCTATTTTTTGATTTTCCAATTTCTGACATTGTCCACCAGCTTCCTAATACAGTAGATGAGGATTTAATGCCATTATTGCTTTACCTGAAAATATCAACCAACCAACTCACATGTTTTCTCACCTTCTGTTCTCCTGAAACAATTGTATTACAGGTTTGGTTAGATTGGCATTCAGTATTGACATTATTGTGACTATGTAAATATTATTCAAAGACGAGCTCTGTAGGGTTCTGTGATTATTTCTTTTCTTTTTTACAAACTTTCTGTTTTTCCTGGAGTTAGTAATTATGGTGACTTTCTGTTTTCTTAGTTTTCTGTGTAGGATTTATGAATATATCCCTCAAACTCTTTTGCAGAGATGAAAGACCCTCTAAATATGGACAAGTACCTCCACAGACCTAACCTTTCTGTGTTTTTGCTTGTTTGTGGACATCTGTCCCACATCATTCTGACTTCCTGCTCCAGTCTAGAGTTGTTCCCTAGGCCATCCAGAGATTTTCGTCTTCTAATATCTGGGCGTCTTCTTTGCCTCTCTTCTGTTTCCTGTATCCTCCTCTCCTGTATTCCTCTCTTTCGGTTTACTTTCTCGTTATGCTGGAACCCGTCCTCCAGCAGCTTCCTGAGAGGGGGTGCACGGCAGGTAAAGTTCTCTGGGGTCCTGCTTATCAGCAGCATCTTTATGCTTCCCTCAACTTTATCCCGAGTTTGGTTGACTTAGTCTGTTTGGGTGTATAATTCTTGGTTGGAAATCCTTTTCCTTCAGAGTCTTGAGGCCAGGGTTGCTGTTGTCTTCGGGCACGCAGGGTTGCTGTTGAGGAGGCCAGTGTCCTCATTCCCCGTCTTCTGTAGGAGCTCGAAGGATCTTCTCTTCCTCTCTAGGTTATGAGCATCCATGATGCTGATTTGCAGGGAGTCTTTTCCTCCACTGTGCTGGGCACTTGCTTGTTCAGCCTCTTCATTTGGGAAATCCCTTCTTTCAGTTCTGGGAAACCTTTTTGTATTATTTCTTTAATCCCTCCCCCTCTTCCATTTTCTTTCTTCTCTTTTCTGCTACTCAGGTTGGTTGGATGTTGGGACCTCAGTGTTTTACACTTAATTTCTTCTTTTGCCTTCCCTTATTTCCATTGATTTCTTCATCCTCCTCCTCTAAACTCTCTTGAACTTTTACAGTTGCTGGCATCGTATCACACTTTTGAAGAGCCCTTTCCCATTTGCCCTAAGTGGTTTTGTGTACGTGTGGGGCGGTGGAGGGATGTTGAAATGACACCCTTTACCATTCAGTGGGGAGACTTCTCTTCACCTCCCATTTCAGCCTCTTGTGACATCCCTGATCTCCATGCTGCCTGGGGTCCCTGAACCTTTTCAGTTCAGTTTCTCTAAAGAAACCTTCTCCTGCTAGGTGAACCACTGAGGGCTGGGGGTCCAACCGCTCTCTTTCTGGTTGACAGCCTCCGCCCTCAGCCTTATGTTCACAGTACCTGGAGCCTTCCGTTCCTTAATTTTCTGGGTTCTGAGGCACAGAGGTCTTGCTGCTTCTGCCCGCTCCGTGAGCAGGTGGAAGGTTCCAGTGCTCTGGGCTGTGTCCCTCTCTGCTCTCCCTCCCCTTGCTCCTCCCTCTCGCTGCTTTTTCCCCTTTCATTTTGCCTCTCCTTGGGCAGACGGGGGAGGGTCTATAGTTTTCTTTTATTCCTTTACTAAAATTTAAATGGAATTTAGAGTGGGAATAGAGGAAAGCTCGTAGATTCAGTCTGCCCTGTTTAACTGGAAAGCCATCATTCCTTCTGCTCTGATTGCCTTTTATTCCATGTTAAGGTTATACCATACCTTTGGTATATACCATATACCATTTTCTACCAGTCCTTATTGCTGGACATCTAGGTCCATTCCAGTTTTGCCATCAGAAACCATACTGCAGTGAAATATCCTTTCCACGTATTCTGCGCATGTTTGGAAGTACATATATCTGTAGGGCAAATTCCTAAACTTAAACTGGCATTTTGATATTTGGTAGCATTGTATTAACACGGGTAGTATCAATCTTTTCCAGTAGAGTGTGTGAGAAAGGGGGTCTCATTTTTTTTTTTTTACATCTTTATTGGGGTATAATTGCTTTACAATGGTGTGTCAGTTTCTGCTTTACAACAAAGTGAATCAGTTATACATATACATATGTTCCCATGTCTCTTCCCTCTTGCGTCTCCCTCCCTCCCACCCTCCCTATCCCACCCCTCAAGGTGGTCACAAACCACCAAGCTGATCTCCCTGTGCCATGGGGCTGCTTCCCACTAGCTATCTCTTTTACGTTTGGTAGTGTATATATGTCCATGCCACTCTCTCACTTTGTCACAGCTCACCCTTCCCCCTCCCCGTGTCCTCAAGTCCATGCTGTAGTAGGTCTGTGTCTTTATTCCCGTCCTAGCCCTAGGCTCTTCAAGACATTTTTTTTTCTTAGATTCCATATATTTTCTTTTCTCCTTCTGACTGACTTCACTCTGTATGACAGACTCCAGGTCCATCCACCTCACTACAGATAACTCAATTTTGTTTCTTTTTATGGTTGAGTAATACTCCATTGTATATATGTGCCACATTTTCTTTATCCATTCATCTGTTATGGACACTTAGGTTGCTTCCATGTCCTGGCTATTGTAAACAGAGCTGCAATGAACATTTTGGTACATGACTTTTTGTGTGTGTGTGTGTGTGGTACACGGGCCTCTCACTGTTGTGGCCTCTCCCGTTGTGGAGCACAGGCTCCAGACGCGCAGGCTCAGCGGCCATGGCTCACAGGCCCAGCCGCTCCACGGCATGTGGGATCTTCCCGGACCGGGGCACGAACCCGTGTCCCCTGCATTGGCAGGCGGACTCTCAACCACTGTGCCACCAGGGAAGCCCACATGACTCTTTTTGAATTATGGTTTTCTCAGGGTATATGCCCAGTAGTGGGATTGCTGGGTCATATGGTAATTCTATTTGTAGTTTTTTTTTTTTTTTTTTTTTTGTGGTACGCGGGCCTCTCACTGTGGTGGCCTCTCCCGCTGCGGAGCACAGGCTCCGGACGCGCAGGCTCAGCGGCCATGGCTCACAGGCCCAGCCGCTCCGTGGCATGTAGGATCCTCCTGGACCGGGGCACGAACCTGCGTCCCCTGCATCAGCAGGCGGACTCTCAACCACTGCGCCACCAGGGAAGCCCCTATTTGTAGTTTTTTAAGGAACCTCCATACTGTTCTCCATAGTGGCTGTATCAATTCACATTCCCACCAACAGTGCAAGAGGGTTCCCTTTTCTCCACACCCTCTCCAGCATTTATTGTTTCTAGATTGTTTGATGATGGCCATTGTGAGATGATATCTCATTGTAGTTTTGATTTGCATTTCTCTAATGATTAATGATGTTGAGCATTCTTTCATGTGTTTGTTGGCATCTGTATGGGGTCTCATTTTGATTTAGTTTTACAAATTCTTTGTGAGTGAAATTGAGCACCTTTTCATATGTTTATTATCCATATCTATTCCGTTTACTGTGAACTTCTTATTAATATCCTTTACCCATTTTTTCTATTGAGTTTTGTCCTTTTTTAAAAATTGATTTTAAGTGTTCTTTGTATGTTATTAATCCTTTATCAGATGTTTTGCAAATATTGCCCTTTGTTGTGTGTCTTTTGACTTTATAGGTGGGATTTTATTTTATTTTATTTTAAATTTAAAAAATTTTTTTTTTTTTAAACATCTTTATTGGAGTATAATTGCTTTACAATGGTATGTTAGTTTCAGCTTCACAACAAAATGAATCAGTTATATATATACATATATTCCCATATCTCTTCCCGCTTGCGTCTCCCTCCCTCCCACCCTCCCTATCCCACCCCTCCAGGCGGTCACAAAGCACCGAGCTGATCTCCCTGTGCTATGCGGCTGCTTCCCACTAGCTATCTACCTTACGTTTGGTAGTGTATATATGTCCATGCCTCTTTATCGCTTTGTCATCGTTTACCCTTCCCCCTCCCCATAGCCTCAAGTCCATTCTCTAGTAAGTCTGTGTCTTTATTCCTGTTTCACCCCTAGGTTTTTCATGACATTTTTTTTTTTTTAAATTCCATATATATGTGTTAGCATATGGTATTTGTCTCTCTCTTTCTGACTTACTTCACTCTGTATGACAGACTCTAGGTCTATCCACCTCATTACAAATAGCTCAATTTCGTCTCTTTTTATGGCTGAGTAATATTCCATTGTATATATGTGCCACATCTTCTTTATCCATTCATCCGATGATGGACACTTAGGTTGTTTCCATCTCTGGGCTATTGTAAATAGAGCTGCAATGAACATTTTGGTACATGACTCTTTTTGAATTATGGTTTTCTCAGGGTATATGCCCAGTAGTGGGATTGCTGGGTCATATGGTAGTTCTATTTGTAGCTTTTTAAGGAACCTCCATACTGTTCTCCACAGTGGCTGTATCAATTTACATTCCCACCAACAGTGTAAGAGGGTTCCCTTTTCTCCACACCCTCTCCAGCATTTATTGTTTCTAGATTGTTTGATGATGGCCATTGTGAGATGATATCTCATTGTAGTTTTTTTTTTTTTTGCGGTACGTGGTCCTCTCAGTGCTGTGGCCTCTCCCGCTGCGGAGCGCAGGCTCAGCGGCCATGGCTCACGGGCCCAGCCGCTCCGCGGCACGTGGGATCCTCCCGGATCGGGTCACGAACCCATGTGCCCTGCATCGGCAGGCGGACTCTAAACCACTGCGCCACCAGGGAAGCCCCTCATTGTAGTTTTGATTTGCATTTCTCTAATGATTAATGATGTTGAGCATTCTTTCATGTGTTTGTTGGCATCTGTATGGGGTCTCATTTTGATTTAGTTTTACAAATTCTTTGTGAGTGAAATTGAGCACCTTTTCATATGTTTATTATCCATATCTATTCCGTTTACTGTGAACTTCTTATTAATATCCTTTACCCATTTTTTCTATTGAGTTTTGTCCTTTTTTAAAAATTGATTTTAAGTGTTCTTTGTATGTTATTAATCCTTTATCAGATGTTTTGCAAATATTGCCCTTTGTTGTGTGTCTTTTGACTTTATAGGTGGGATTTTATTTTATTTTATTTTAAATTTTTAAAATTTTTTTTTTTTAAACATCTTTATTGGAGTATAATTGCTTTACAATGGTATGTTAGTTTCAGCTTCACAACAAAATGAATCAGTTATATATATACATATATTCCCATATCTCTTCCCGCTTGCGTCTCCCTCCCTCCCACCCTCCCTATCCCACCCCTCCAGGCGGTCACAAAGCACCGAGCTGATCTCCCTGTGCTATGCGGCTGCTTCCCACTAGCTATCTACCTTACGTTTGGTAGTGTATATATGTCCATGCCTCTTTATCGCTTTGTCATCGTTTACCCTTCCCCCTCCCCATAGCCTCAAGTCCATTCTCTAGTAAGTCTGTGTCTTTATTCCTGTTTCACCCCTAGGTTTTTCATGACATTTTTTTTTTTTTAAATTCCATATATATGTGTTAGCATATGGTATTTGTCTCTCTCTTTCTGACTTACTTCACTCTGTATGACAGACTCTAGGTCTATCCACCTCATTACAAATAGCTCAATTTCGTCTCTTTTTATGGCTGAGTAATATTCCATTGTATATATGTGCCACATCTTCTTTATCCATTCATCCGATGATGGACACTTAGGTTGTTTCCATCTCTGGGCTATTGTAAATAGAGCTGCAATGAACATTTTGGTACATGACTCTTTTTGAATTATGGTTTTCTCAGGGTATATGCCCAGTAGTGGGATTGCTGGGTCATATGGTAGTTCTATTTGTAGCTTTTTAAGGAACCTCCATACTGTTCTCCACAGTGGCTGTATCAATTTACATTCCCACCAACAGTGTAAGAGGGTTCCCTTTTCTCCACACCCTCTCCAGCATTTATTGTTTCTAGATTGTTTGATGATGGCCATTGTGAGATGATATCTCATTGTAGTTTTTTTTTTTTTTGCGGTACGTGGTCCTCTCAGTGCTGTGGCCTCTCCCGCTGCGGAGCGCAGGCTCAGCGGCCATGGCTCACGGGCCCAGCCGCTCCGCGGCACGTGGGATCCTCCCGGATCGGGTCACGAACCCATGTGCCCTGCATCGGCAGGCGGACTCTAAACCACTGCGCCACCAGGGAAGCCCCTCATTGTAGTTTTGATTTGCATTTCTCTAATGATTAATGATGTTGAGCATTCTTTCATGTGTTTGTTGGCATCTGTATGGGGTCTCATTTTGATTTAGTTTTACAAATTCTTTGTGAGTGAAATTGAGCACCTTTTCATATGTTTATTATCCATATCTATTCCGTTTACTGTGAACTTCTTATTAATATCCTTTACCCATTTTTTCTATTGAGTTTTGTCCTTTTTTAAAAATTGATTTTAAGTGTTCTTTGTATGTTATTAATCCTTTATCAGATGTTTTGCAAATATTGCCCTTTGTTGTGTGTCTTTTGACTTTATAGGTGGGATTTTATTTTATTTTATTTTAAATTTTTAAAATTTTTTACCACTCGGAACATTTAAAATGCTCTGAGTCAGATTTAGCAAGCTTCCCCTTTACGTCATTGTCATTTCAATTCAGGCTCAGGAAGGCCTTTCCTATGCCAAGACTATTTTTTCACTATGTTTTCCTCCAGTAAATTTGTGATTTATTTTTTACATTAAGCTCTTGGATTTACATGGAATTCATTTTGCTATAAGGTGTGTGACAGGGATCTGGTGTTACTGTTTTCTTTATGGCTGGCCAGCCCTACAGCCAGGAACCCTAGGAGTCCATCTGGTATTTCCCACGTCTGTCATGCTGGAAATGACCGTGTGTTCTTGGGTCTGTTTCTGGATTTCTCTCTTGTGTTCCGTTTGTCTGCTTGTATTCCTGTGTCAATACCCTCCTATTTAATTAGCTTGAGAATACTGCTTAGTACACGGAAGGCTAGTCCCCGCACACACATTTCTTTAAGAATTTATCAACTGTCCTTCCTAGGGGTTTACTTTCTTTTCACCTTACACACTGACATCTTCAGGTGGAGACTCTCAGTTCTGAATACCACTTGTTAGTGCCCCCAACCTTCCTCAGGTGAACTTGCATTCCCTTTGTGGAGGCGTCCTGGCAGATGCTGCCTCCTGGTTTGGGCTGGTCCCTGATCTTCCGGCCTCACTCCAATTGGCCTGGCCTGAGCACTAGTCCCTTTGGGTTCTGCATTGAATTTCTGTGTTCGTTCATTAAAAAAACCCAAAAATCCTTCATTAAAAAGCCCCAAATGGTTGGAGGTCGGGCCAGATGTGGAAGGACTGCTAAAGGGTGTGAGGTTTCTTTTTGGGGGTGATGGAAGCGTTCTGGAGTTAAATCATGGTGATGGTTGCACAGTCCTGTGAATATACTAAAACCCAGGGAACTGTGCACTTTAAAACGGTGACTTGCATGGTTTGTGGATTATGCCGCAAAACCAAACCAGGCCCCCAACAACGAATCATTCAGTGAAGCAGGAAAGATTCTGGGAGGTAAACTAAGGCTAGTTCTTAGCAGGAATTTCGCTCTGAACTTCCTGGCCATGGAGAGAGCAGAGGAAACCCAAAGGCTCTCAAAGGTTCTAAGGAGAGCTCGCCACTTTGCAGGAGGGGTGGACTTTTTCTGTCCTCGAGTTAGCGAATAGCAGCTTTGCAAAAGATGAGGAGACATTCTTCGTGTCTCAGCGCTGGTACCGGCGGATGACACCACGGGAGCTGTTTTTCTAGGGCTCTTTCCCTCTGTGCCTGTGCTGATCGGCGCCTTCAGGTCTCCTCAGGAGGCTCCCTGTGTCGGTGGCGCGTGGCTGTGAGTGGAGCTCCCATGTTGGCTTTGCACGTGCTCCTGGGCAGAGACGCTTTCCTGGTGTTTCTGTTTTCTCCACTTAACTGACTTATCACCCTAATTGAACACGTCCTGGCCACGTGCAGCGCTCTCCAGCTGCTTTGCCCTATTCTTCTCCAGACACAGCCCGAGGCTTTCTGTAGAAAGTCTTTCACGTCAGTCAGGGACCCAGGCCATCCGGTTAGACAGCAGGCCGCAGGCTGCGTAGATTTCATCAGGAGGTCCTCTTGTGGGGCTTATCACCCCGGCCAGATGTTCCCCCGACCCTGTACCTTTCCACCAGTGAGATGGCTCCTTCCTCGTCTCAGAGCTAGACTTGGGTTTCCTCAAGAGAATCAGATTTCTGTTCCCGTTTGCAGTGTCATCTCCAGTGAGGGGAAGCTCTCCTCTTAGGTGGGCCTTGCCACCTCGCGGCCCCCTCTCCTGAGCGCCTCAGGCCCCTCCGAGCCTGGGTGAGGAGGCCCCTGGGTGGGCCTGTCCCCGAGGCGAGGACCCAGCTCTAGCAGGTGGCACAGGACTTCCCCGGAGGCCCGGGCAGCTCAGCCCCTCCCTGTGTGAGCTCTCTCCAGCCCCGTGTGGAAACGGAAGCCGTTCTACCTTTTGCTTCTCTGATTGTTTCTGGAGAAAGACTGTAAGATTTGAAGTAAAGCAAAACAGTCTTATGAGCTGCGTAGGGGACGCATGATTGTTCTTGTTGAACGCGGTGTTTTGGGCCATCCTTCTGGGGGAGGTAAAGACGCAGCCATCCCTGCTCCAGAGGCTCCCTTGCAAGCCCGTCCCTCAAACTCCTTGTGCTGCCACTTGGGCGTGGCCCTGGGTTTGGGTTGGTGGAGAGAGAATCATCATGGCATCTCTTTACCTCAAGTCCTGGGTCAGATGACCTCTCCCTGACACCCTGAGGCATAGGGCATCAAAAAGTTCATGTTCATGGTGAGGGCTGTGACCCCAAAAGGGAAGCATAGGCTCTGAGGGGCAGGCCCCAGACAAGGGTGGAAACAGACTTTTTCTTCTGGTTCTTTAACGAGGTGTGGTGGTGCAGTGTGGGATGGAGGGAAGGACACTGGCCTGCTGGTGGGGGACCACACTGCTCCCAGCCAGCTGTGACCCCAGGCATGCCCCGCGCCAGCCTAGCTGGGTGGCAAAGACAAGATGATGGCCAACCTCCTGTGGTTCTGGAATGTGACGACTTCAGCCTCCCGAGCCTCCCTCTGGAGAGTCCAGATGGGACCACTGCCCCATTCTGGTTCCTAGCTGAGTCCTTGGGGACGACAGGGATGGGTCACCCGGAGCTCGGAAGAAGCCCGAGGCTTCATTCTCACGGTCACTTTGGGGCTGCGTGTCCAGGATCAGCTCTCTGTGGACTTTGTGATGGTCCAGGCCTCTCCCTCGTGTGCAGGTCAAGCCTGTGGTCAAAGCCAGACTTTCCATAAAGGCACCAGGGGCAGGTGGGTGGTCCCTCTTGGTTAAACGTTCTTGTATGAGCAGAGGCGAGTGAGCAGGCATCGGCACCCCAGGGGAAGAGAAGGGGTCGCGCGTGGCCCAGCCCCAGTCAACACTTCTCATGCGGCTGGGGAAAGGCCTAGAGGGAAGTCTTGTTGTGTTTGCCGGTGATACAAATTTGGGAAGGATAAAGATGTCCAGTTAGTCGCAGATTCAAAAAAATCTCCACAGGCACAAATGAAGGCCTGAAAGGAACCTGGGGGGATCCTCTGGTGAGAGTGTGAAGCCCTGCCGAAGGCTGGAAAGCACCCCAGGAAGGCGAGGTCGGGGCCCTGGAGGAAGCGCAGGTGTCTGCGCGGCAAGCCCGGTGAGCGCATGCGCCGCTGGGGCTCCACAGACTCTCGCTGTGCGGCTGCCCCAGAGGGGCGTGGCCGAGGGGCCAGACCTCGGAAGAGGCTTGTAGGATTCCTTCAGCCCTTCTTGTTTTCCTCAGATGCTAGTGGTCCTGTGCTGTGTGCCCATCGTGGGCTGGGGCAGTTCTGGGAACCAGGTTTCAAGGTCGAGAATAACGTAAACTTGTACAGAGGGGGCCGCAGTAGGCGCCCTGCTGCTGGGGAACAACCCAGGGCCTGAGGCCGTGTTTCCTCGAGAAAGCTGAGTGGCAAGAGGGATGCCTCTCACTCTTCCCACGCGCCGGCGGGGGGCTAGGGGAGGGGGTTGAGCCAGCTTCTCCTGGCTCTGGGATGTGAACCAGGGCCGGCAGGTGGAGGTGGTGGGAGGCTTAGGGCTGGTGTCAGGATGCTGCCCTGTAGTAGGGGGCGCCCCTGAAGCGCCGTCTGGAAGAGTAGTGGGCTCCCGGCCCCAGGTTTCCCAGCAGAGCTAGACGGCCCCCTCCTGGGGCCCCGTTCCTCCCCGAGGCACACTGAGGTTTCTTTGAGTTCCGAGAGGCAGGTTCTGTGGATTGTGTGAGGTGGTGGAGGTCCTGGCGAGGCAGACGATGCTGAGGCTGTGTCAGAACAGGAAAAGGGAACTTGGAACCTGAGGTCCAAAGCGTGCCTGGCCCCGTCCGCAGCTTGAAAGTCAAGAAAGGAGGACTCTGGGCCCCCGACCACACCCTGCCTGTTGCCCCGTGGAGTAAGCCCATGCTGGACCAGCGGGGGTGCCTTCAGGGGACGGCCTTGAATACTTCCAGCTCTGTGAAGTGAACGTCCTCACGCAGGGTCTTTCCTCTAAATGGTCAGCGTGTTCTGGGCGCCTCCTGTGTGCCACCGTGGAGTTGGGCTGCCGGGAGACAGATGAAGGGGTCCCTGCCCGCGGGAGCTTACCGCAGTTTGGGGAAGGTCAGCAGGCTGGGGTGAATGGTGAGTGGGGGCTGTGTGGAGTGACAGGGCACAGGGTCAGGCTTGCGCACGTTGCCACGTGACCTTCAAAGCCTGCCCGTGAGGTGTGTGCAGTAGGAGCTGTCACCGTCTCTTGGGCTCTGAGGGGTTCAAGTGACCCACTTAATTAAGCCTTGGGTGGTAAGTTTCCAGCTGAAATGAACACCTTGTTTCATGCCTCCTAATCCCATGCTTTGGGCTTGAGAATCGGGAAGTGGGTGTTTGCTGTCTGAGGGTACAGCTGACCCTTGAACAACTCGGGGGTTAGAGGCGCAGACCCTCTGCACGGATGAAAATCCGCTGTAATTTATAGTCGGCCCTCCGTGTCTGTGGTTCCTCTGTAGCTGCTGTTCCCCATCTGTGGATTCAACCAACCATGGAGCGTGTAATACTGTAGTATTTACTATTGAAAAAAAATCTGCGTACAAATGAACCTGTGCAGTTCAAACTCATGTTGTTCAAGGGTCAACTGTATCTGCTGTCCGTGGAAAATAACATACGCTGGCTTCCAAGTCACATGCGTGAGCTCAGCACCCCACTCGCTTCAGAAAGATGTAGCTTGTCTGGGGCTTGCCCTGAGCCGGTCTGCATCCCTGCTTTGAACTTTTGGCTTCAGAGATGGTTTTCATGCTTCACTCTGGGAATCAGGAGTCACCAGCAAGCCATTCTGGCCACAAAAGATGACCACGTAGACATTTACTTATTTATTTTTCTGGCATGGAAAGATGTTCATGAAGGTTATTGAGAAAAGCAGGATGTAGGACCATAGGTATAATCCCAGATTTTTTTGAAAAACAAAAAAACCTAAATCCTGTGTACACACATTTATTTATGTATGTAAAACTTACAAGGGAAAACTGTGGCGATTATACGAGTGAAGGGGTGTGGGACAATTTTAATGTTTTTTTGCCCTCATCTTAATGTTCCTCGATTTTGTCAATGCCCGTGTCTTTCTCCTGTCGTACAAATCATGAAGGGGGTGTGGGGAGCAGAAGCAGATGCCACCACTGCTCACTGCCCATGCCGGGAGCTGTCGGTGTCATCTCCGGGTAAAGTGCGCCAGCAGGCAGAGGTGGAGGCGAGATGAAGCTGATGATAGAGGGAGGAATCTCATTTCTGGAGCGTCTCGGCAGCTTTGGGCGGCCGGATAAGCCGCGTGGGGCCCAGACAGGCTCTGGCAGCCGCAGGATATTAGCTGCTTGGGTGCAGGCCCCAGGGCTTCATTTCATCAGCTCTAATCTCTGATCACCAGCGTGGTGTCTCACAATGATTAGTTTTTCTCACATGTGACTGATATCAGTACCGATAAGGTGTCCTTTTCATACATTTGCAGGCGTTGCTTTCTTACCAGCTAGTATTTCTTATCTCATTGGAACCAATATTTTTGGGATCCTTGCGCACAAGATGGGGAGGTAAGATGAAATGAGACAACACTCCCTCTGTTATAATAATGTAGTTCTTTAAAAAAAAATTCGAAGTGTTTCTGCCTTCACGATTACAACTTATTGTTCTGATTTCCATTGAAAACTTGGATGGGGCGGAAATCACGTATTGATGGTGCTTTTTTGTTTTTTGACAGGTGGCTTTGTGCTCTTCTAGGAATGATAATTGTTGGATTCAGCATTTTATGTGTGAGTGAAAGATGACATTTGGCAAGTGGAAATAATCTGTGAATGAAACTTTTGCTTTGGGCAAGAATCACCAAGAAATATTTTATAGCAGTTTGAAGTTTGTTGACTGAGTTTTATTACATCTTCCATTTTCTTCTCATCATTTTTTGTTGTTGTTGTTTGCGGTACGCGGGCCTCTCACTGTTGTGGCCTCTTCTGTTGCGGAGCACAGGCTCCAGATGCGCAGGCTCAGCGGCCATGGCTCACGGGCCCAGCCGCTCCGCGGCATGTGGGATCTTCCCGGACCGGGGCACGAACCTGTGTCCCCTGCATCGGCAGGCGGACTTTCAACCACTGCGCCACCAGGGAAGCCCTCTCATCATTTTTTATCATCTTAAAAACTTTGGACAAGACTCTCCAAAGGGTTTATTTTTACTTCATGTTGGTTGGAAATTATTTAGAATGTTTTATTACATAGTTTTTATTTCACTTTGTAGCCCGCCCCCCAACATCTTAAACATCGCTGTGTCTTAAACACTTTAGGGCAGCTAGCCAGAAACAATAGCAAGATGTTTTTCTAGAATAAAAACATCTTCTACTAAAGGCCAGTATCTATCCCAAATGAGACCTTATGGTCCTTTTCAAAAATGGTGTATGGACGAGGCTGAACTTCCACATATGGCAGTGAACTAGCTTTTCGTGGTGGTCACATTTCAACTCCAACTGTTAAAGATTTGGAGGGTCTACTTCTGCCCAAACCTCATCCTGCTTCTCCTCCTACTTGCTCCAGGAGGGAACACGCATAACAGGCCAAAGAAATCATATCTTTGAGACTTTCCAAGATGATTTAGAGTTGGATAGCATGTTATTTTATTTATTTTTTTAAAATAAATTTATTTATTTTATTTTATTTATTTTTGGCTGTGTTGGGTCTTCGTTGCTGCGCACGCGCTTTCTCTAGTTGTGGAGAGTGGCGGCTACTCTTTGTTGCAGTGCTCAGGCATCTCATTGCAGTGGCTTCTCTTGTGATGGAGCACGGACTCTAGGCGCGTGGGCTTCAGTAGTTGTGGCATGCGGGCTCAGTAGTTGTGGCTTACGGGCTCTAGAGCGCAGGCTCAGTACCTGTGGCGCACGGGCTTAGTTGTTCCGCAGCATGTGGGATGTTCCCGGACTAGGACTCGAACCCCTGTCTCCTGCATTGGCAGGCGGATTCTTAACCACTGTGCCACCAGGGAAGCCCCAGCATGTTATTTTAGCGCAACATTTATTTTCTCTTACAGATTCCTCTTGCAAAAAACATTTATGGACTCATAGCTCCCAACTTTGGAGTTGGTTTTGCAATTGGTAAGTCACACGAGTCTTTTACCTAAATTTAAAACTTTGTTTTCCCATTACTAAGACAGAGTTCCTCTTACTTGGGCAGACTATAGCTACTCAATCTAAAATATCTAGAAGTTTGACAGGAGGCTGTGGGCAGCTTAGCTCATGTACGGCTTGTAGATCGTCCATAGAAAGGTACTGGCTTCCGTGTACTAGTCATTTATTTCCTGAAAACCGGGCATATAAAAGCCTGCTATTTACAGAAGCAAAGCGACACTCCACTGCTGAGCTTGGGCAAACAGGAGAGCTGCTTCCTCAGAATCCATTTGTTTGGGCTCATATCTGTGCACAGACCTTCTCATATGAGGCTGGGGGACAAAGAGACTTCACGTGTATTTTTTGTATAAGGTTTGGTACAGAAGAGGTAGACTGATGTATTGATGACCAGCTGTACTGCAGGAGTTTTCACAGGCAAAGGGGTTGAGTCTTTGCAGTAATGTGAGGAACAGTAAGTAATACATTAGGGAAAAACCTTGTTAATATTTTGGATAAATAGCATATGCTTTTTGTTTCTCATTTATAATATACACATTGATCATGATAAAAGTAAAGGTAAAGCTGTCACAGGGTAAAGGCAGGAGTTGACTCTTTGGTACAGTAGAAAGGGTGGAGCCTTTGTGGACCCCTTAGACCAGGTTAGGTTCTCGTAGCTTGTGTGTATGCGTATACATAACCTCTCCCAGTGCCTTTATAGCCTCAATCACAGTCGTAATTTATTTTCCAACTCCTTGTTCCTTTTGTTCTCCCCTGTGTCCCAGCAACTTGCACATGTTAGGTGATCAGTAAATACTAGTTGAATGAAAGAAATGTCCCTTACCCTCCTGCCCCTGGTGGGTGTTCGGGTAAGGGGTCTGTCATTTGAACGCCCTGCTGGGCATGTTCACAGCCCTCACCTCATTCAGCCAGTCATTATCATCTCCATTTTATCGATGGGGAGACTGATGTTCAGAGAGAGAAGGCATGACAGTGCTCACCCAGCCAGGGATTTGGGGCCAGAACTCTGAATATATGTGTGTTTCCTTTATGCTTCCTGTCCCCGACTATTCAAGAGACCAGAGATTCTAATACAGGTCTCGGAGGTGGCGGTGGCGGTTTTGGTTTTTTTAGGCAACTAAATGAGCAAAGCTCTTTCGATTTTAATTTCCTGGGTAGGGCAGGATGATCCCTCAGACTCCTTCCTGTTCTGGTTCCTTGTGATTCTCCCTAATACTTTCCAACTTTAACTCTCATAATCTAAGTGTGAGGCCACAGTGTGGATGGGGAGGGAGCTGAGTGAGGCATGTAGGTTTGCCCACTCTTTGAGGGCAAAGGACGAGTGGACCAGAAAATAGTGAATCAGGAAAACACCCACAGGAAGCAGGCTTGGGGTCCACACAGCCAGTAACCAGCATCCCTCTGGATCTGAAGAATGGCAGGTGAGTCACCAGAGGACTGGGCGCTGTCCACCAGACAGCGGAGGGCAAGGGTGAGGCAAGGTGGAGAACAGCAGATGGTGGTCTGGGTTCCAGTCTCAGCCTCAAGCGCCTTCAGTCTGTCTTCAGCCAAAGGTATGTTGCAGGGAGTTTGCCTCAAGACTTGCAGGTAGCAGTGAGAGATCTTGGCAGGGTCGTGAGTTTAGGACACAGTCCCTGACATTCAGCTCATTATTGGTTTCCATCAGTTTTCTATAGACTGTGTTCCCTGACTGTCCACAGGCATGGTGGATTCGTCAATGATGCCCATCATGGGCTACCTGGTTGACCTGCGGCACGTGTCCGTCTATGGGAGCGTGTATGCCATTGCCGATGTAGCATTTTGTATGGGATATGCTATAGGTAAGGACATTGGCTTTCAAAACAACCTTTTTTCTCAGTGCATGATTGATAATGCCTACTGAAAATTATTTAAACCTTTGCATCTTTCTGCCTACAAGACATTTAGAGAGAGCTTTATCTAATTCTCTGTTTCCTGGAAGGTCCTTCCGCTGGTGGGGCTATCGCAAAGTCAATTGGATTTCCATGGCTCATGACAATTATTGGAATAATTGATATTCTTTTTGCTCCTCTCTGCTTTTTTCTCCGAAGTCCACCTGCCAAGGAAGAAAAAATGGTAAGCAAATTTTA
This sequence comes from Leucopleurus acutus, assembly GCF_964270905.1. Classification (NCBI taxonomy): domain Eukaryota; kingdom Metazoa; phylum Chordata; class Mammalia; order Artiodactyla; family Delphinidae; genus Leucopleurus; species Leucopleurus acutus. Next base: position 13,595,893 of record NC_139156.1, on the reverse strand, counting down.
GGATGCAATGAAGTATTTCTGGATAATTTTAGCATGGTCTCCTGGATAGTGTCTTATGGCTTAGTTCTAAAATATATTTCTGCTCCTTTTGAACAGAACTCCCCAAATGTAAATGGTAAGAGTTCCTTTTTAGTTTATACCACATAGGGCAGCTACTTGTTTTACCGTATCGAGCATTATGTTTATATATTTTGAAGAATGAAACTATTTTTGTACATAGATTAGCAGTCAATATAGCTCTTTTCATCAACCAAATATAAACAGGGATTGTTCAATTTAATTTTCTAAGGTTCTTGAAAGTCTTGAAGATAACTTTTTTGCCTCTTGTGCTTCTAAGATCAGCCATTTTTGGTACTGTTTGCTTTTCTCCTAACCCTTACAGCTTTCAGTAATAGTGTCTTAGTCCTTACTGCATAAGATTCAGGAGATGGTTTTCATGTAGGTAACAGACGCTTATGGAAAAATATTGTTTATGCACCTTTGGGCGCATGTTAGCACGTATGTATAATGTTTAAGTTCATAATTTCATGACCAGAATCGTAGCTATAGGCAAGATGTAGTATTGAGTGTTAAGTGTTCCTTTTCTGAATAAATTCAAACTTATTGATTCTAAATTTGAATCTTGAAATGCATGGGTCATTTGACCCTTTCTGATAAGCATTCAGACCTGGTTTGGTGCTGCTGCTGCTTTTTTTAAAACATCAAATGGTGATAGACACTCGTCTAGTTGAAAGATGAGGGCCTTAGGTTAAAGGTGAATGAGAGAAACAAGGCTGGGGGAGATGGTATTTGGCGTTTAGGAATGGGTGTGAGGTTCCCTTGCTGCTGTTCTCTAGGGAGTACGTCAGAAGTTCTCTCTGATGTTTGACCTGAAATGGGCTTTAAGGCTTTGGCATTTCTTGACTGCCCTTTTACGTGATTATCCCTAAAGAGTGGATTTAAAGAGAGACACTGAAGACCCTGAAGTTAGGTTGTGTGCAGTCTTTGTTTTGGGAACTTTCTGTATTTATTAATATGTGCAGTATATTTAAAAAATATGTCCAGCACTGAGCACTGGTCTTGTGCCCTTTACTCGATAGGATTTAAGTAGGTGATTTTGAATTACTCTCGAGCCATTTGACTCTTCCTCTTTGCCTATGCTTGCCAGCTCCGAACAGCCACAGCCGTAGCGCTATGTCGTATCTCTCTCGGGGCACTTCCTGTTTTCCAGCCTGGTTGTCTAAGTTTCTTGTCTACCTTTGTTTGTCCGACCCCAACTCAGTACCTTGGCCTCAATCAGGGTCAGGAAATTCTCTGTGCAACCACAGAAAACAACGCTTGTCCTGTATCAATCTGATTAAGGCCGAATGAAGATTACTCCTAACCCTATTTGATGAAAAAAAAAAAATCACCTACAAATGCTCCTGTCATCCAAGAGACTGTTTAAGACTCGAGAGACAGTGCAGGGCCAGCACGGGCAGCCCTGGAGCCGAGCTGTCTGTCCCATGGGAAGACATAGCCTCAACCTCACAGAGTGGTTGTGAGGATTAAATGAAAGAATACCAGTGGAGTGCGACCCCGGAGTCTGCACACAGTAAATGCTCAATAAATTGTCACGCGTTCCCATCTCACTCCACTCTCCTTTCTTGCTCTCACCTAACCCTGACTTACTCTGTCAGCCCAGCAGTACCCCAGTTTCCTCCCTCTCTTCCTCTCTGAGATGAGAGCCTCCTTTTACTCTCAGAGCCCAGGGCTGCCCAGTGGACTTCCCTCGCCGAGCAGCAGACGTTAGTGGCTGTTGTGTTATCTGTTCGTCGGCAGCAGTGTGAGGGCTTATCTGAGGTCTTGGAGGAAGTGGAGGAGGTCAGGGGACCAGGGAGGGTGAGCTTGCCCTGCCAGCCCCCACTCTGGGGTCCCCATGTGATGGGCGGAAGTCAGGCCTCAGTGCTGCTTCCCACATTTAAACTAAGGCTTTAGTTCATTTAAAAAGAAGAGTGCTGAAGGAAGTGGAAGACACGATTCTGAAAGGCAAAGCAACAAGAATGACAGGCTTCCAGAAGCCACTTCCACTGTAAAATGTCAAAGTCCTTAATAAGTGCCCGGCAAGATGAATCATTACAAACTTGAGAGAATGCGCCATCTGCCTGCCCATAATTGAATGCGTCGTGTCGGACGCCATTTGACTGTCATAATGGCAGCATGCGAAGGTGGCAGCTACTCACTGTGCAGGCAGAGCAGGAAAGAACCAGGTGGAAACCAATAGCGCTGGATGATGAGGGGAGTGAGGGCAGGAAGCAGTGTGTGCCGTGGTGGAAGGACGATCGATTACTGCCCACTTGAGAAAATCCAATACACACAAGTGCTGGCATTCAGGATCAGCAGTTACCAAATGCAGGGGACCTGAGAGCCAGAAGAAGGTATACAAACCTTGGCAAATCATTCTTTCATTAGTAAGCATTCTGATTAAGTGGTGTTTGGACTTAAGCTAGAAATGGAAAATTCTAGTGCTGTTTTATGGATCCTATAAGTCATCCAGTCATGAGCCAGTGTGAGCACTTGAGTTTTTCTTCCATTTGGTTTATTGGATTTCTGCTTTTTTTTCTTTTTTTAAATAATGAGTGTTATCAATACAGGCAGAGAAAAAAGCCTGTTACTCCAGTTCCTCTGCAAGTATAAGAAACACCAACTCTGTCATTTAGGAAACTGTGTTCCAGTTATAAGACAATTGCTTACAGCCTCTAACTGTCAGAATTCCCAGTGAGGAGGAAAGCTGTGTTCTGGAATGGAGTTTTATCTTTTCAGGTTGAATTATTTTTAAAGATAGGGCACATTTCTTAGGTCTTACTCTTGAAGTTTCTAATTGTTGCCCAGACAGGAAAGTAGGTGGTTTGAGGACTGCAGCTTTCTTTTACTGGGTGACCCTGATGCAAAACCATCACTTTTTTTTTTAAAAGATGTGGTAAATAAATCTTTTTTTTTTTTGCGGTACGCGGGCCTCTCACTGTTGTGGCCTCTCCCGTTACGGAGCACAGGCTCTGGAGGCGCAGGCTCAGCGGCCATGGCTCACGGGCCCAGCCGCTCCGCGGCATGTGGGATCTTCCCAGACCGGGGCATGAACCCGTGTCCCCTGCATCGGCAGGCGGACTCTCAACCACTGCGCCACCAGGGAAGCCCCCAATAAATCTTTTTTTTTTTTTTTTTTCGCGGTACGTGGGCCTTTCACTGCTGCGGCCTCTCCCGTTGCGGAGCACAGGCTCCGGACGCGCAGGCTTAGTGGCCATGGCTCACAGGTCCAGCCGCTCCGCGGTATGTGGGCTCTTCCCGGACCGGGGCACAAACCTGTGTCCCCTGCATCGGCAGGCGGACTCTCAACCACCGCACCACCAGGGAAGCCCTAATGCTTTTACTTTTTCACTGTCCCAACTTTGTATTTGTGTTATTTTTACACTTCACTTGGTCCAGCATGTTTTTACCAGTTTGGAAATTCTGACTCTCCTGTGTCTGATATGAAACCAGGCATTTGGTAGGACCAGGGCTCAACTCTCAGGAACCATGCATGCATTGCCCTGAATTCAGATGAAAATGCCCTCCCCGCCCCCTTTTTTTTTTTTTTTTTTTTTACTTTTTCTTCAGTCCAGAGTCAAACACACCTTTTTCCACACAGCAGTGCACGGAGCACTGCTCTGATTACCAGGCTGCTCCCCAGGCCACTCTGCACGCGTCCCCCATGCACTTGACTTACCCACTTGATCTTGTTCATGCCCCTCTTTTCGTGGCACTTTTGGGCTATTAGATGCCATCTGGCTTAATCATGTACAACTTAAAAAAACAACTATGGCACAATAAATCTTTCAAAAGAGGTTCAGAAGCCAGTAAGCTAGGTTTTAAAAGCAACAGATGATCTTTTAAGAAAGAAAACTTCTTAACCTGATATAGGTAGTATCAACAAATGCAGTTTGGTTAATTGATAAATTCTATTTAAGTCTATATGATGCCAGATAACTGGTCTGACTGAACTTCCCTTGCAATGCAGTTTTTTAATTGAGTCCGTATTACATACCCAGTGCTAGGTTCCAGAGGTCCTTACGTCTACATGTACATACCGTTAGGTATAACGGTGGACAACCAAGGGACGGAAGGCAGTTGTGATAAGGTAGAATGATGGCCATCCTTCCCAAGCCTGCTTCGCCGCCTGTGGGCCTGGGGTCAAGGCCCCTGCCTGGCATCCAGGGCCCTGCAGTCTGGCCCCGGTTGGGCTTTCCCGTGAACATCTCCCTGTGCCTCATCATCAGATAGGGGATGGGGGGGTTGGTGGGGAGGCAGGCTGTTTTACTTAATGTCTCGTTTGGTAGATAACCTCTGCCACGCTCATTCCCAACTCCCTCGCTGTGAAAATCCTTTCCATCATTCAAGCTTCAAGTCCACCCCCATCGCTTCCACATTGCCTTCCCTGAGCACTTAACCCACAGTGAGCCCTCCGCCTGCAAACCCTATGGAACCTGTCACTGGTGTGCAGTGAGGTACCTAAGTTGCTGGTAGAGGACCTTAAGGGCACTGACACACACACCTGGTAGGTGCCCAGTAAGCTGCTGTCAGCCATGTGACCCTACTGTGCCCTAGAAAATGCCACGTAAGTCGGGCGGTGTTTCTCGCAGCACGTTTCTCACCCTCATGTGAGAGTAGGGACGGGGGATTTCATTTTTAACCTGCCCCCTCAAGTGATTCTTGGGCACATTTCTTTGAGGATCACTAATCCAGAGAGGCAAGACATCGAGCTCTTTGGTGGCTAGACCTTTTGTGTTACGAGCACACACCCACGTGGGGAGAAGGGTCCTGGTATACAGTGTCTGTTGCCTCAATTACTTATTTTTAGAAATTGAGCTCTTTATGAAGTCCATGTATCAATTCACTTGGCAAGAAGCACAATCAAAAAAATAGAGTTAAATTTGCAGCTGACAATTTGAGCTGGCAGCCTAACTCAGAGGGTCCTGGAAGGCCTTATTTATTTATTTATTTTTTTGCGGTACGCGGGCCTCTCACCGTTGCGCCCTCTCCCGTTGCAGAGCACAGGCTGCGGACGCACAGGCACAGCGGCCATGGCTCACGGGCCCAGCCGCTCCGTGGCATGTGGGATCCTCCCGGACCGGGGCACGAACCCGTGTCCCCTGCACCGGCAGGCGGACTCCCAACCACTGTGCCACCAGGGAAGCCCCGGAAGTCCTTATCTTAACATGCCACACAGCAGATCATTTTAGCATTTCTTGGGAAATGATAAATGGGTTAAGCACTTGAGTGGAGACATAGCAGCTTATCAGATCTGTGGGACAAGAACTGGGTGTAGCTAACAAGCGCCAAGATAGGTTGCAACAGGCCAACAGAAGATAAATTTTAATCCAGATAAATGTTGCCATTTAGATTTTCAAACTGCACAGAAAGGCACTGGAGGGAATAGTTTACGTGGAGGAAGACTCTGAAAGATGTTCTTGATGAGAGAATTCATTTCAGTTGCCGCTGATGTTGTGCTCTACACTCCTGCTGTCCTGTGGGGCATCGCCAGAGCAGACTTTGGCATAGGCTGCCTGGGCTCGTATCTGCCCCATTTAGCTGTACATCCCTTGGTCAAGTTCTTTAACCTTTGCGCCTACACGGAGGGTTATCAAGCTACCACATAGGGTTATTGTGAAGTTGAGGTATTGCATTGAAAATGCTTAGCACAGTCCTGGCATGATAAACCCCAGCTGTACACTCAGACTACGTGCTTGGTCTGTACACTTTCATGAGGGATGATGACTACAGTGCTCATCAACTGAGGATGTTTATCAGTTGAGGATCAGTTGACCTTTAAGAAAGTTTTCGGTAACAATAAGGGAGTGCACAAGATTTTTACGTACATGAGAGGAATGTATTTTTTTCTTTTTTTTTTTTGCGGTATGCGGGCCTCTCACTGTTGTGGCCTCTCCCATTGCGGAGCACAGGCTCCGGATGCGCAGGCTCAGCGGCCATGGCTCACGGGTCCAGCCGCTCCGCGGCATGTGGGCTCTTCCCGGACTGGGGTACGAACCCGTGTACCCTGCATCGGCAGGCGGACTCTCAACCACTGCGCCACCAGGGAAGCCCAGGAATGTATTTTTTAAAATACACTTGAGCAAAAGGAGGCCAGCCAGGATTTGGGGAGAGGTCCTTCTGAAATGCCATTTTTAAAAAGATAAGGGCCCTGTGACGCTTAGTCTAGGGAAATCTAAGGGGGCATGGCCGTGGTCTTAAAATATTGTAAGGGCAGGCTGTGAAGACGGCTGGAATCAGAACTTGATCCACAAATAGAAACATGGAGACAGGTTTTAGTCTAGTCTCAGGGATGTTTTTAACACGGGAGCTTGCCTCATTAAGGAGGGAGGACCTCCTTATTAAGTGTTACCACTGTGAAGGTGCATTGGGTGACCTCCAGGATCCCCCCACCCTAATTCAAAGCTTCTAAGTATAACCTAAACCTAACCTGCATATCTCTTTCTTCATAGCGTACAGTTTCCTCCAAATCGACTTACGGCTCCTGGCAGGTATAATGGGAATACTGCAGACTGCTGCTGCTGCTTCCTATTGCCTGGAATTTTCAGTTTAGAACGCCAGGCCTTCTAGGGAAGGCACCTGGCAGTTGCACCAAATTACTGGTTGGTTGATAGTGGGTGGTACTATATGTAGTTTTCAAACTACTAATCCTTAGAAACAGGGTAAGACTATCTTCTCTTTATGAAACAGTAAGTTAATATATCTGCACTTTGCTCTCTTTTAGGCTATCCTCATGGATCACAACTGCCCCATTAAAACAAAAATGTATACTCAGAATAATATCCAGTCGTATCCGATAGGTGAGGATGAAGAATCTGAAAGTGACTGAGACCCTCAGAAGTCATCCAAGTATCTAATTGTATAAAACAGTGTTTCCAGTGAAATGACTCATCCAGAACTGTCTTAGTGATACCACTCATCCCTGGTGAAAGAGTAAAACAACCAAAGGTTTTCTTTTCCATGGTTATGATCGATTGCCAACAGCCTTATAAAGAAAAAGCAGCTTTTCTAGGGGTTTGTATAAATAGTGTTGAAAACTTTATTTTATGTATTTGATTTTATTAAATATTATACAATATATTTTGACGAAATAGTGTAAATCTATAAATATTTGAATCCAAATCCAATATAATTTTTTAACTTACATTCACGAACACCTGGGCAAAAAAGTCTTATATATTTTCTGAATATTGGTAATGAGTGTTTAAAGCACGCATTATCTCCGAGACACTTCCAATAATGAGGAACTAGAAGGAAGTCTGAAAAACAGAATCAAGTAAGATGGCATATATGATATAGTGACACTGAATGTTGAGATACTGAACTTATAATTACAGTTGACCTTGAACAACACAGGGTTTGGGGGCGCCGACAACCCATGCAGTCGAAAACCTGCGTACAACTTTATAGTCAGCCCTTCGTATCCGTGGTTTCACATCTCTGGATTCAGTCAACCACAGACCATGTAGTACTGCAGTCTGTATTTATTGAAAAAAATCTGCATATAAGTGGACCCGTGCAGTTCAAACCGTGTTGTTCAAGGGTCAACTGTACTGTCAATATATTCATGAGTTAAAAGCTAGTTTTCTCAGATGCAGAAGACAAGAACTTGAGCCAGTCATCTTTCGGATTTATCCATGAATCTCAGCAGGCATTAGTTTTCTATGTAATCACCTACCTGGAACCAGATGGTTGTAAATTATATGTTTACGTGTCATGTGGTTGGCAACAAACATAAAAGCCAATAAGGGTAAAATAGTAAATGTTCTGAAAGTAGAGAAAAGCACCCAAAAGTATAGTTATAAACAACTAGAAGCTTTCCCTTTCAGATATATACTTGTCTTACCAGATGACAGAAAATTGAGGATAGATATACCTTACTTATACTGTCAGGGTTGTTTAAACATGATGAGATATATCAACACCTAGCTCAGGTTTTAGAAAAGAAATTTAAAAGGCTAATAGCTGCTGTGATATGAAAAAATCAGACTATAATTATCTTTGAGCTGGAAGTCATCCAAGTGTTTTCTAGGGATCTACTAATTTTGAGTTGTTTCAAACTATTATTTTTTAGACTTCTGAACGTTGTTCACATCAATGTGAAAACAAATTTTACATGAAGATGAAGAAGGAATGAAATTGTCTTGAATCGTGTTAGGAAAACAGGTAAAAATAATAGGGTGGTCAGGGCACACCCCCTTTCACAGGCAGGAAAAAACCCAAACATCTAAAAATGTCTATGTAATACTGTATCACCTAGTGCTGTGTGATGTAGTTTTTCTAAGCATGATGACATTGATGTGCCTTTTCGATGTGATAGCAAGTACTGTGTTAGTGAACATTGTTAGTTTACATCGAGTTTTGTATGAGATATGAAGATAGTGTGGAATGTCTCAAATAACACTTGTTCATTCTGTAGTTCTGTAATCGTAAACAAAAACTACTTAATGTCAGTTCTTTGTTAAGCTAAAATTGTGCTCCTGTTAACTTGGAAGGACCCCTCAACCTTATAATTCTCTAAGAAAGTAGCTAATACTTCCCATTTTCTTTATGAAGCTTTTTTTGTGGGGCTTTGATCTGAAGTCTGGTTTTCAAATGCATGTGTTGGAAGCAAACAAGCGTCCTACTCCTGTGTTTGCGTTGGGCGACTTACACAAGGACTCTGCTTTGCTGGAGGCGCTTCTGTGGCTAATGTAAAAAGGCAGGACTGCTCTCTACTTCTGGAGGGGAGAGCCTTAAAAAAGAACGTGCTGCAAATCAATTCTCTGGTGGGGTTTGTGGTTCTCCTCACTCCCAATACCACGTAACTTATCCCTCTTTTATTTTTGCCTGCAAGGTTTCAGTCTCTTCAAGAATGACTGGCAGCCATGTCTGCTGGTGATCCCAAGAGATCATATAAAAGATACATATTTTTCAGAACTGTTTTGAGAGCAAAAGGTATCAGTTGTATCTGAAGGAGAAAAAAATTGTAAGGTCTTTTATATGACCAGTATTCTGGGATTGGCAAGACTATGGAAAGAAAAGCTTTTTTTTTTTTTTTTTTTTTTTTAATGTGTGTATCAGAACAAAGAACACACAGCTCTCTGAACATTTATTTTTTGAGCAGAGGTGTTTTTTATGTTTGTACCTGGCAAAACAGATACAAAAAGCTTAATGAGGTAGTGATAAATATTCAATTCTTTCTTTTGACTGCTAAGTGTATCCACCTACGTCATGTTTTAGCTAGTTTACTTAATAAATCTTCTGAACACTACTGTGCCTGTTGTATTCCTTTGTTAACCAGATATTATCATTGGAATAAAATATGTAAGAAGGTACTGTTTTAACTGTGGGTATTCAATTAAAAACTATTCTTTGCTTGCAGGCATCAGGTAAAATCTACTCCAGACTAGTTTGAACCATACTTTTTGGCTTTGCAAAATTTGTTTTAATTTGAAGTATGTAACTAGCCACATGGTGTCAGTGTGGAACCAACCAGTAAGTTATCCTTGCATCTCTAAAGTTACATTGTTTTCCTGATGGCTACGAACAAATAACTATATCTGATGAAAATAACTATGATATGCAGCCACTTGACACAGTAGGTCCACGGCCCCTGGAAGTGCCATAAAACTTAGGGTGCGCATGTGTGCACCTTTCAGGGGTGAGAATCCATGGTTTTAAACAGATCTTAAAATGGATTCATGGCTTAAAAAGGCTTAAGGGAACCTCCCCCAACCCTGTTTTTAAAGGGAAGCTGTTATGTCTCAATTTAGAAATAAACTCAATACATTTCAAAATTAAAGTGATTTTAAATTTATTCACTTTTAGGGGACTTGAGATTTTATTATCTTACTATTAGTAAGAGCCAAATACCTTCAAACTGCCTTTCAAAAAATTCAACAATACTTAAATTTAGAATTGACAGTACCTTCAAATTTTTAGCATGTGTTTTCTCCTCTTAAATTCACAAAATGGCCACATAGTATTTTAACTAGTTCTGATACTGAAGAATGTAAGGTCTGATATTAAGAAATGTAGCATATGAATTGATTCTAAATGCTAAAATATTGCTCAGCTTGACTGTCTAACCTAATAATTCATCTAAATACCAATGTAGCAAATACACTTTAGTCCAATTACTATTAGATAGCAGAGGCAAATCCATAAATCTGATTGTCACAGCATAAAAAAATAGTAAAACCAAAATTTAATGCTTTTAGACAATTTTCAGAATAGCAATTTTGTTTAGCAAAAGCGGACTTTCTTAAACTTATCTTCATGGCCCAATTATACCAGGCAATAATTCCATAGAGATGCAGCAGTCACCTTTTTTAGATGACATCAAATGAAGATATTCTTGTTTTCTGTGGTAGTTTTTATTTAATATTATGTTTTAGCTATTGATAACATAGCATGGCAGAAAGATTACATCAGGAATGTGATATAATACAACTGTTTTCACTGAAGCCTTATACCTTACTATTCCTTAGGCTATTGGCGTGTCCCACCGCCCGCCCCCCTTGCACGAAACTACAACTGTGATGCCTCTACTGCCTCTCCCAGTAAATAGAAAAATATTGCACTACATTGAAGGTACATTTTACAAATATCATTAGCAGCATTACTGAGCTTTCCATAATTGTGGTTCTACAGAGTTAAATACTTTTAAAACATGAGTAGATTTTTATGAAACCAAAGTTTTGCATTATTTCTACAGCTCTTTCAAATGCATCAGTTTCAGCAGCATGCTTGGATGTCACTAAAACTTCATGGTATAATCCAAAACCACCAGCCACTTACTCTGCCTTCCAGGTTGTCAGTGGTAAGTGATTTTTCATGATAAGAAGACAGTTGCTTATTACATTGGGAAGATTGTTTCAAGCTATTGTTACAGAACAACATTTTAGCTTTGAGTGAGTTTGGTGTATAAAGACTTCTACAGCAGTGTTAAAATGCAAGCATGTTTAAACAAAAATGGGGGGTATACACAGATATATTTTTGTTATAAACTTGGCCAAGAAAGGTATTTAGTTTCCTAATATTTTACTTAATAATAAAATAGCAAGAATGAGAACTATTGATTTTAAAAGTGGAATGGCTTTTCTACCCATAAAAATGTTTTTATCATCCATATAACCCTTTTATTTCAATAGCTTGTTACTGTTCAGAAAACTTTTGCAGTTATGCTGTTGTTTTCCTCACAACAATCCTGTGAGGTAGAATAAATTTTGTTTATTCCTACTTTACAGCTGGGGAGCCTGCAGCATGGAGCCCTTTCGTGGCTTGCCTATGGTTACACAGTTCACTAATGGCCAACAGAAGAGCTTGAACTTAAACTCTTGTATGGAGTCCTGGGTTATAGACCTGGGCCAGAATCCTTACTATTATACTATGCCTTTTCCTGCCAGCCATAAAAACTGCCACCATCTAGTTTTAAATTCATGTCAGTTTCACTATATAGCAATTATCATAGTAGTTACCTACAAAAGGGAAAAACATGTACATATCTATTTTATAGACATATAAAAGGCCAAAACTTTTATGGTATACCAACAGAGGTCATGCTCACATGTTTTCCCTCAGTCGTGTGTTATTGGGATCCACACGATGGCCTGAGTGTCAGACTAGACCTTCAATTTAAGAGAAATGGTTCCAATTCCTATGTATTGACGCTGTGTAATTTTCTTTTTTTTAATAAGACAGTCTGAACTACAGAAGCATTCAGAATGATCAGCCTGTAGGATGATACATAGGATAAGCCTGTAGGATGTCAGACAAAGCAATAAATCTATTCTGCATGATTCCTCTCCCTTACAGCATTCTCATGCATGACTATTTTTCTAAAACAAAACAGCCAAACCAGATATCAACAAGGGCATTTTAAGAACAGTCCTCTGAAACTTCAGATATCTACATGCTTTATTTCCTATGGGAGAACTGAAGATGAAAAATAATCATAAATGTTTAGTACTTCCATTTGAAAGGCAAGTGTCAACATTTTGAAAGATTATATTTCAAAATCCTGCTGGTTACTGTTTTTTGTTTGTTTGTTTTAGTAATCTGGTCATCCTCTCAAAATTCTTGACCAACTGCATTCTGTATTTATTCCCTGTTGCATTTTGTTTTTCAATGCAAGCTCTTCAAATTAATCACTATATTCTCACTATACTTAAACTGCACATAAGCTTTAGAAAAAAATTTCACAAAAGCATAAAAAACAAGCAATATATGTAAAACTTTTTTTTTTTTACTAAATCAGCATAACTAACTAAAGCTGCGGCTTTCATGTTACATTTGGCAAAATCAAAACAAAAAGCACTCCCCCAAACGCCAAAATAACAAAAATCTCAAGCAAGTAGATATGACAAACTTCATAACACAAAGTACGATTCAAAACCTGTTCCCTCAATGATTGCTGTTGTCAGTTTGGGCATGCAGCAAATTGTTGTTGTAACTGTGATGGAAATGAAAATATTTCAAGAATCTGGACAGTATCCTATTTAACACTAATTCAAAAACTAGGAAGAGGAAGGAAAAAAAAACACAATGAGACATCACACCTACATAAACACAAAAAGCTTACATAATTAGAAAAAGTTAAAAATAAATTAGTAAAAATAAATTCCCAGTATAAACCCAAAAAGCATAGCTATAAATGCAATCTGAAACAACCAATTTAGTGAGCTGATCATGTTTTTGCTGGAAAACCACCTTTTCCACTCTAGTTCTTACACAAGCAAATAACTGTGAAGAAGCAGGCCAAAGTGCATAATAAGAGGGTTTAAATGTGGTTGTATCTGTGGTACTTTAGATGCAACTTTTCCTCAATCACTAGAAAGTTTAAACAGACTGTTACACAGACTCAGATGGGCCAAATAAGTCATCTGATATGCTACTGAATGGCTGAGAGTCTATTAGTTGGGTTATTTCACTATCAAGGTCTTCTTCTGTATCATCTGTGTACTTGCTTATTTTTTTGGAGTGCTGGTCTAAGGACAGACTTTCTAAAGATTCAATATCTTCAATGCCTGCTCTGTAGTGGATCATAAGAAGTGTTAGAGCTTGCAGTCTTTCACCTGATTTAGCCAAAGCAGCAGAAAGAAGTGATTTTTTCCTCGTATCTGTTGTCTCTTTTTCTTCTCTAACAAGGGAATTATTATGTTCCAACTCCTGATCAATTTCATTCTGCAGTTTATCTAGCATGAACTCTAGTTTCTGGATCCTCTCCTCTGTAGGCAACCCCCTGTACAGATCACGACCAATTTCTTTAACTGCAATGAAAACGCTGTCATCCAGACCACCCTCCTTTCTCACTAATTTTATTCCTGTGTTGTTGCCCTGTTTAGAAGGGCTGTTTGGGCCACAGATCTCTGTGTCACTGCCTTCGTTGTCTGATGTGTTGGGTGTGTGTTTTGGTGAAGGTTCTACTAGATCAGTCCCTGGCTCAGAAAGGCGAGTTTTAGAGACTTGACGCAGATTTAACAAACGAGAGCTCGTATTGATAATATGTCTTGTCAAACCTGTCATTCTGTTGACTGACTTCCCAGCTTCAGCATCAACACGAGGGGGCAGGCCTAAGAGGGCTTCTTGTCCTTCCAGCCTGAGATTTTTCAGGGCCCGGTCTATCCGTTGATCAGTTGCTCCACAAAGAGGAGTCTCGGCTAGACACTTTTCCTGACATTTTTTATGGCAAACATAAGCACAGAACATACACTGGGAAGCAGCTTTAGTCCAAACTTTTTTCTTACAGTAATCACACCAAGTTGGGTTCTGGAACTGAGTATCCTGGAAACTATGTTTATTTTCTGTTAAACCCATCTGTCCAACAAAGTGCTCCTCTTTAGGAAGGGCAGAAACCTCTTCGACCAAATGGAGTTCTTTTTCTTTCTCTAAGTTAGTAACTACATGGTGGTCTGGCTCTCCTTCTTTCAGATATTTGAAGTGAACAGTAATATCACCGAAACAAAATTTGTCATTGAACCCCTTCTGCATACTCAGATTACGTAGCGCGGTTCTCGTGACCATGGCCTTAGGTGATGGGGCTTCCAGTCTGAATTTGGAAAGGTATTCCATGTTCGATGTAGCTAAGCATCCTAAAGCCACCTCTTCAAGTTTTAAGCTGACATGCCCCAAACAGATGAGACCCCCTAATTTGAAAGGATCCCTGCACCACAGTGCGATGTTTAAGTACCTGTGGCAGGCTTCTATGTCAAAGAGACAGCTGGCTCTGGTTCTTGTCCATTTTCCGAGCTTATTACGATAAAGAATTTCTGATGACTCCCACGTTTGATGGTCATCTGAACTGTCCTTAGGAGTGCAGGAACTTTCTGAAGTCAAATCTTTTGCCACTTCTTGCTTTGCTGGAAGCTGCTTAGCTGTAGCTGCTTCTTCGACGTGATCCAGATTTTTCGCTTGCTTTTCAGCAGGTTTATCTGCAGCAGGCGGTGGCAGCACCTTCTCTGGCTTTTCAACGAGAATATCTGGTTCTGCCTGATTTGGGGCATCAGCAGAAGGCAAAGGAACTTTGACTTGTGGTCGTGGTGGCACAGGTGGTTTGAAAGTGGATCCTTGGGTGGGTTTTGACACTTGTGCTGGTTCTGTTATCTCAGAAGATTTTAGGGCCAAGGGCTTATTTTCTTCTTTGGATGGAAGTTTTGGGGGTGGTGGGTAACTTCCTACAACTGATTTACGGTTTAAAACTGGTGATATAGTTCCAAGGGGTTTAACAGAAAGTGTTGTTGGAGTACGTTTGGGACTGTGACTTAATGACTGTGCCTCATCCTTGACCTCAGTTTGTGCTCTCACATCACTTGCTAAGTCTTCAAATTCAGAATCCAGGTCTCTGTTTTCAGCATCTACTGCCAACCCACTTGTTTCCTCTTCATAGTTTGGTTGGCATGGGCCTATCAGAAAGTTGTCTTCCAACTGTCCAAAGTTATCTTGCAGCACTGCACCCTGGTTACTCTGGCCAACAGGCCTTTCATAATATACCAGGACTCGGTCACCAGCCTGCTTGATAAGCTTCAACACTTGCAGTGTAGATGTGATTTTCACACCTGTTTTAAGATATTAAACGGAAAACATGTAAATTACTGCAGTAAAAATTACCTAAATTCACTAAGTGTAATTGCCATTAATTCATGATTACTTAACTAATGGAAAAGTAATAGTGAAACCTCTAAAATATCTTACGGGTTTATGGATACATCAGTGTACTGATTCTTAAACCCTGACTGCTCCGATGTCCTGGAAATGTTTACCTTTTCAAACCAAACGATGACATGAAAATCCTGAGGAGGGTGTCAAGCTGCTAACTCCTAATTGTTTACCATTCCTTCCTAGGTTTAAAAGACATTATTCCTCAGTTTGGAATGAAGTGAGCAGAGTGAGACCTATCGAAAAGGATTTTAGTAACGGTTAAATCAGGCTTAAAATGATGGGAAACTGTGATTATATTAAGGGAAATTGTAAAATGCATCAGGGATTACAAGTTGTATGGTGAATGATTCAAATTAAGAGACCAATGCTTGAAATAAACTTAGCAAAATATTGGGTTGGCCAAAAAGTTTGTTCTGTTAGTGAATACACCGTTCAATAAAAGTCTTGGTGAAAATGAAAAATGTCTTTTATTTTCACTTAAAACTGAACAAACTTTTTGGCCACCCCAATACTATTATGAATAGTGGACTCTTACAGATTCTTTCATTAGCCCTACCCATCAAACTAGTCTTTTTCAGGACCAGAAAGAATAAGGAAGGCATAATAGGAAGGCTTTAAAGTTAAACAAGTTGTCTACTATCTGTATCTATATCAACAATATCTTAAGTTTTCATTTTATTTTCTAATAGGTGCTACATCAATTAGTTCAAAATTCAAAAAGTATAGAAAGATGTACAGTGAAAAATCTCCCTTCCACCTCTATCTCCCAGACGTATTGTCCCTTTCCTGAGGCAATCAAAGCTTCTGATGTGTTCTTCTAGGGATATTCTAGGTGTAACTTTTAAAGGCTCTATTTTTTCCCTACCCTCTCCAAAACAGTACTTACCTAAGCCAACCCTTTCTGTAGGAGTTACAGAAAGGTGAGAAGGGGTCTTTGCTTTCCAAAGGTCTTAAGGCCATCCTAAATAAATCAAAGTAAATCAGCCCCATCTAATAACCTGACTTCAGAGTTCCTCAACCTCTATATTCTCCTACTTTGGCTGCCCAGGCAAGACCATGCTTTAGACCTGGTCATCACTTGGAAGTTTTCCACATCAAAGATCTTTTACTCGGAAATTAACCTCTGATCACAATCTCCTATTTCCACCTCTAACAATCCTGTCTGCTAACTGAATCTGTTTTGAGGTAGTTTCCGTGTCCAGTCATTCCTCCTTCGCTCTCATGGTCCAGCTGGTCTCCTGACACCACTTGCTTTTCTCCCCAACCTCAGTTCAAGACTTCAGTGGTGTTCACATCAAGCTTTTTTATTCTTTTGCCCCAGCCCTTTCCTCTTCTACCATCTACCTGTCTTTCTGATCCCCAGCTTTGCTAGCCCCTTATCTCCCTTTCCTGCTCCTGAGCTTATCACCTGGATACAACTCCCGAGTTATACCATCTGCCTGCAGCAAGGCTTTCAGTGCTGCTTTAGCATTCTTTTGATTGGTCTCTAAACAACTAAGTCTCCAAACACCAGCTTCAAACCTTTCTTATTCCCCTGAAACCCACCCTTCCTACTCTCTTTTATTCTGTAGATGACATCACCTTATATACTGAAGATCAGTAAGAAGCCACCTCCCCTCCCTGCCAGTCATTTTCAGGATTAAGCCATCTTAGAGGAGGAAGTATCCCTCGTACTTTGGATCCTACTCCCCATCCCCTTCAGGACTCTGCTCTATCAGTTATCCTTGCTAAAATCTTAATTCCCTTCCTTCTTCTCCTTTAAAACCTTGTTTTCCTTGGTTTTCACAACACTGTACTAATTTGGCTCTGATCATCTCTGCTTGCTTTTTCCCCCACCTGTGTCTGTCCCTTGTATGCAAATGTTCCCATGTTTTTTTCTTTAGTTTCTCTGCCTTTTTGTTCTCTCCCTAGATTACACCCATTTTTTTCTTTGGTTGGCATCCCCTCTTCTTCACTCTAGTCGTACATTCCCAGCTACTTCTGGGTATCACCACCTGGATGTTTCGTTGATGCTACAAATTCAGTGAAGTTAAAACCTCTCTTTGACCTTCTCATCTTCCTGTTCTCACCACTATGTGAATCAATTTGCCACCCTCCCAGTTAACCCGATCTGAATCATGGAGATGGCTGACTCCCTAGATAGATTCAGTCTGCTGTCAATCCTGTTAGAGTTCCAGTCCATTTTCATTCTCCCTCCTTTCAGATCCTCCTGACCACTGGCTTCCACTATAGTAATAAACAGCTTTTTACTATGATCCCTCACTTAGATCTTCCCTATTTTAATCACCAAACATATATTGCTCCCCAGTTTTCCTAAAACATTGGCTCAAAAACCTTTAGCCTACAAACTCATACTGAAATTCAGAGCTTTCTAGTATGACTTCATGATTCATCCAGCCTTAATTTCTTCTGCTTCCCTTTAACCACACTATGAACCAGCAAAACTGTAGTTTGACATAAATAAAAATTAAGTCCATCTAATGATCTGAGGTAGGCAAAAAACTTCGGCTCAATCTAAACTCATTCTTTGTGACTTAACATCTGCCTCTTGGGACTGTTCAGCCAAATATGGATTATTTTTCTTTTGGAATATTTCAAATATACTCAAAAGCAGAGGAAATAGTAAAATGAACTCCATCACTGAGCTTAAATATAACAAACATTTTGCCAATCTTATTTCAATTATCACCAATCCCGTTACTAAATGTTTTTTTTTTTTTTTTGCGGTACGTGGGCCTCTCACCGCTGTGGCCTCTCCCGTTGCGGAGCACAGGCTCTGGACGCGCAGGCTCAGCGGCCATGGCTCACGGGCCCAGCCGCTCCGCGGCATGTGGGATCTTCCCGGACCGGGGCACGAACCCGTGTCCCCTGCATCGGCAGGCGGACTCTCAACCACTGCGCCACCAGGGAAGCCCACTAAATGTTTTTAAAATGTTGTATACCCATACAAATAAAGTATAGCTATAAAAAAAAGAATGTGTATCATACCCTCCCCTTATCTCAATGAATATTATTATTTTTACAAATGTTAGACACAAAGAGATGACTTTTGCTTTTTCACCCTGCCTGTATTTATATTGCTTGGATTTATTTATTTATTTTTGATAACAGATATTTACTACTTGTATAATTGAAAACAAAAATCTTTCATAAAAGGATGTAAAAAAGAAAACAATTTTATGCTGTAGGTAAAACCAAACAGGGTATATGTATACATAAAAAAAATTCATACTGAATTATGATTTTTAGCTGAGGGATAACTGTTACGTTTATGTTAAATAACTACATCACAGATGAGGTTTATTTTATAGCCTTATTATCCTAAGTGTCTATGAACCAGTATCATCATCTGGGAGCCTGTTAGAAATACAGAACCTGGAACACCACCCCAGGTCTACTGAATCAGAATCCACATTTTAACACCATGCCTGGGTGATTGGAATACACAAGAGAGTTTGAAAAGCACTGTTTATGACATAATCAGAGGGATTTCCATGTGAAATATTGACTTAGTGGGGCTTCCAGGTATGCAATTAAATCATTTTCATTATTTTATTGTCATGATGGATATGAATTAAAGGTAGAGTTTCTTCAACATATAACCAAAGACAACTGCTCCTTCATTTAGGAACTAATTTACCTTGTTATTTATTGTTTTAGCTGTGAGAGAATATTCCATGTTGCCTTTAAAAGCTCAATTGTAACCAACCATGGGCTCAAGAAATCTCTTGACAAGCCTAGAATGGGTGGGCCACGTACTACAAAGGTCTGAAAAGGTTTGGACTTTTCCCCCACTGATGTCCACAGTGAGTCTTACTGCTTATTTATAAACATGCAAGCAAATAATCTGCCTAACAATAGAGAGTTTTTGTTGTTATCAATCCAACTGATAGGAAGGCATGCAGGTGACACATTTTTCTGCCAGTGACAGTGATCTGGGCTGCACTCTGAATGACAATCTATTAACAAATGGCTGCCCAGTCAGGAACAATAAGGGGCAACCAATATGGGGGCCACAGGCCAGTTCAGGTGTGCCCTTTTAGACAAGGAATCGCTCTCCTGTTAATTATCTAGTCCTGAGTGATGGGGGCAGTAGTGCTAACATTGTCAGTTTTAGGCTCAGAGTAGTAATGGTGGTGGCCACACAGAAAGATAACTGTTGACCTGCCCTTTCTTTCACATTCAATAAAAAAAAAATAGAAGTAGGAGGAAAATGGTCTAAAGATGAAATATTTTCAAGATTTATAATTAGAACTAAAATGATGTGTTTCAAATTTTTTAAGTATTTATTTATAGTATAGTTATTACTTTCTTTCCATTGTAAAAGTAACGTGCTTATAGAAATAAAGAAGGAAGAGGGACTTCCCTGGTGGCGCAGTGGTTAAGAATCCACCTGCCATTGCAGGGGACATGCCCAGGTTCGAGCCCTGGCCTGGGAAGATCTCACATGCCATGGAGCGACTAAGCCCATGTGCCACAACTACTGAACCTGTGCTCTAGAGCCCACGAGCCACAACTACTGAGCCCGCGTGCCTAGA
This sequence comes from Leucopleurus acutus, assembly GCF_964270905.1. NCBI lineage: Eukaryota > Metazoa > Chordata > Mammalia > Artiodactyla > Delphinidae > Leucopleurus > Leucopleurus acutus. The sequence continues at coordinate 13,576,172 of NC_139156.1, read as the reverse complement.
GCCCATGCTCCACAACAGAGAAGCCACTGCAATGAGAAGACCACGCACCGCAACGAAGAGTAGACCCCGCTCGCTGCAACTAGAGAAAGCCCGCACACAGCCATGGAGACCCAACACAGCCAAAAATAAAAAAAAATAATAAAAAAAAAAGAAATAAAGAAGAGAGGAAAAACCCCCACATCTGTTCTCTGGTTTTCTTTGTAAATGTCAGGTATATTGCACATGAGCATAATTACCTCCAATAGCAATCAGTCGATCTCCCCGCTGAAGATCAGCAATTGCAGCAGGCGAGTTTGGGGCCACGGTCTCAATTATGACGTGCCCAGCATACCCGTCAGTTGACTGGACAAGACGAAGTGTAAGTCCGACACTCTGTAAATTCCCCTTTATTAATTCAACCTTTGATAAAGATAAAAAAATGAAAACAGATTCAATGGGTTCACAGTAGTGGAGTGAGAAAACAACACATCGAGAGCACTACAGTTGACGCTGACTTTTTTATACCATGGTGGTTATTATTACAGACTAATAAAGGAGGGAGGAAATCTTTTATTGTGACAATATAAATTAAGATATGCTCAGACTGCACATTTGTGCCATCGAACCTTTTAAATGATAAGGTGAACATAAACAAATAGAAATCCTAAATATTCTTCCTACATCTGGTATAGCATGTGGCATGCACTCCCTAAACTCTGGCATCATTACCAAAGATGATTTGGTTTTTAAGGTTTTATTACAGAAAATTTTAAAAATATACAAAAGCACAAAGAATAATTAAAATGAACCCTGTGGTAGGTTATAAAATATAGTAACAAATTCTTCTTGACTTGAATGCATGTCCCTTTGCAATTAATACTTTACCAGACCTGCTATTAGAGGTATACCTATTTCTCCATCCTTCTCTCAGCAACCAATGTAACTAGAAAAAACAGACGAAGACATAGACGATCTGAACGTGATCAACCTTGACTTAAATGACATTTATAGAACACTATACCTAACAATGCCAGAATACACATTATTTTCAGGTACACATGGTAAGTCCACCAGGATGTGCTACGGTCATAAAACAAGCGTTGATACATTTAAAAAGACTGAAATCCAAGATACGTTCTTTGAATGGAATTAAATTAGCAATCAATTAACAGTAAGAAAACTAGAAAAACCCCAAACATTTGAAAAGTAAAACAACACACTTTAAGAAATTCATGGTCAAAGAAGAAATCAGAAGGGAAATTAAAAAATATTCTGGGGACTTCCCTGGTGGCGTGGTGGTTGAGAATCCACTTCCCAATGCAGGGGACACAGGTTTGAGCCCTGGTCTGGGAAGATTCCACATGCTGTGGAGCAACTAAGCCCATGTGCCACAACTACTGAGCTTGCGAGCCACAACTGCTGAGCCCGTGTGCTACAACTACTGAAGCCTGTGCGCCTAGAGCCTGTGCTCTGCAACAAGAGAAGCCACCGCAATGAGAAGCCCCTGCACTGCAATGAAGAGTAGCCCCTGCTCGCCACAACTAGAGAAAGCCCGCGTGCAGCAACCAAGACCCAACACAGCCATAAAACAATAAATTTATATTAAAAAAAATATTCTGAGTGGAATGATGATGAAAATACAATCTATCAAAACTTGTGGGATGCAACTAAAACAGTGTTTAGAGGAAATTTATAGCTTTAAATACTTATATCAGGAAAAAAATTCTAAAATTAGTGATCTCAGTTCATCCCTTAAAAAACTAGAAACCCCAAAGTAGAAGGAAAGAACAGAAATCAATGTAATAGAAACTAAAACAACAAATCATGAAAGCTGATTCAATGAAATAGTCAATAAAACTGATAAGCCTCTAGGATAAACTGATAAAGAAAAATGTGTACTACCAAAATCAAAATAAGAGGGGAATATCACTACAGAATCTAGAGACATTAAGAGAATAGGCAACATTATGCACAACTTTATGTCAATACATTTGACAACCTAGATGAAATGGAAAAATTTCCTTGAAAGATAACAAATGAGAAAAACTGACTAAAAAAATAGAAAATTTGAACACCCCTTTATCAATTAAAAACATAAAATTCATAAACCTTTGCACAAAAAAATTCCCTCCGGGTCTAGACTGCTTCATTATGAATTGTTGAAATAACAATCTTACTTGGAATCTTTTAGAAATAGAGAAGGAGGGTATGCTTCCTAAATCATGTGTTAAGGCCAATGTAACCCTAATTCCCAAACCCAGACAAGAAAGCAGAACTACAGACTAATATTTCTAATGTTCAAATATGGATGCAAAATTTCTTAACAAAATTTTAGGGAATTCAACCCAATAATATATGAAAAGGATAATAATCATAACCAAGTGGAGTTGATTCCAGGAATTCAAGGTTGATTCAAGCACCCAGGAGTCAATTAGTATAAGTCACCATATTAAGAAAAGAAAGGAGAAAACCATATAAATATTTTAATAGCCACAAAAAAAATTAACATCCATTTATGATAAAAGCCCCCAACAAAATAGAACTACAAGGGAACATCCTAAATCTGATTATAGGCATCTACAGAAATCTATAAGTAACATAATACTCAAGGGTGAAAGACCTTCCAAGATCAGGATCAAAGCAAGGATTTCTGTTCTTACCACTTCCATTCATTATTATACTGGGGGGTATAGTTAGGGTCATGATGTAAGAAAAAGGGAAGACATAAAGAATGGAAAGGGAGAAGAAAAACGGTCTTTATTTGCATATAATATGACCCTATACATGGATAATCCCAAGACATCTACAAAACAACTTTTAGAACTAATAAGTGAAATTAGGTCACAGACTACAAAGTCAATATGCAAAAGGCAAATATGTTTCTATATATTACCAACAAATAATTAGAAAATAAAGAAAGCAAATTAATTTGTAATAGCATAAAAATACTTAGGATTAAATTTTTAAAATTTATCTTTTATTGAGGTAACATTGGTTTATAACATTCTATGTTTCACATGTACATTACATTTCTGCTTCTGTATACACTACAGTGTGTACTCATCACCAAAACTTTAGTTTCCATCTATCACCATACAACTAATCCCCTTTATCCATTTCACCACCACCTCTCCTCCTGGCCCCTTCCTCTCTGGTAACCACTACTTTGTTCTCTATTATCAACATGTTTGTTTTTTTTTGGTTTGTTCATTTATTTTGTTTTTATTTGTTTATATTCTACAATATGAGTAAAATCATAAGGTCTTGTCTTTCTCTGACTTACTTCATTTAGCACAATGCCCTCCATCCATGTTGTCACAAATGGCAAGATTTCATCTTTTTTCTCTTTTTATGGATAAGTAGTATTCCATTGTGTGTGTGTGTGTGTGTGTGTGTGTATATATATATATATACATACCACATCTTCTTTTAGGATTAAATTTAATTGAAGATGTACAAAACCTGTATGCTGAAAACTTCTGCAAAGGGAAATTAAAGAAGACCTAAATAAATGAAGAATGACACCATGTTCATGGATTGGAAAACTCATTATTGTTAAGATGCCAATTCCTCCCAAATTTATCTACAGATTCAAAGTAATCCCAGTAAAAATCTTTGCAGGACTTTGGAAAGGTAAAAGACCTAGAACAATCAAAGCCATCCTTAAATAGAACAAGGCTGAAGGACTTATACTACCTAATTTCAAGGCTTACTATATAATGTTAGCGTAATTAAGACAGTGTGGTATTAGCCTAAGGACAGATATTAGTTGTAGAAATTAACATCATCATTTCTTAAGATATCAAATTTTGGACAACGTGTTGACTTCCTATTATAATAGATAAGGATGATAGTCCATTCTCCTGCCCCCAAATTACCGTAGAGTTACATCATTATTTATTTATTTATTTATTTTTTCTTTTTTTTTTTTTTTTGCGTTACGCGGGCCTCTCACTGTTGTGGCCTCTCCCGTTGCGGAGCACAGGCTCCGGACGCGCAGGCTCAGCGGCCATGGCTCATGGGCCCAGCCGCTCCGCGGCATGTGGGATCTTCCCAGACCGGGGCACGAACCCGTGTCCCCTGCATCGGCAGGCGGACTCTCAACCACTGCGCCACCAGGGAAGCCCTACATCATTATTTTTAGTTCCTCTGCATAACCTCTTTATAACTTTAATTAATATACTTATACCCCTATATTTCTTATTTCATCAACTACAGACAATCTCTCTCTTGATACTAGGACTTCTATCTTTCCCTTCACTTTTCCCCTTTATACCTTCTACCTTCTAAACTCTACCATGAAAGTTGATAACTATTATATTAATTTTTAAACTATTTTTAAGCTACCAAGGTTGACTGGAAGTCAGTCATGTTTATAATATTGTGACTATATAAATATGATTTATTGAGAACCTGGACATCTTTACATTTTCTGTCTTGTATAGCCTTTTGCTTTTCTTGGAGGTTTTTCTTTCAACAACATAGCTTTCACTTTAAATGTAGGATTTATGTAAGTACTGCTTCTGCAATTAGCTCTTAAATTCACCTATCCATTTGTTTACATATTAAATTATTTAGCACTCAGTCAAAGCAAAGTTTTTCTTTACCCCTCCACCCTACTCCTGCCTAAAAAGAAGCCAGTTAATAAATGTAGAAGGAATGAGCAGATTTGAAAAATCACCCAAAAGGAGAGACAAACATTTAGATTAAAAAAAGAGAGAGAGAGAGAGAGAGACAAAGAAAGACTAAAGAGCTGGAACAACCGAATGTAATGTCTGAATCTTGGTAAGATCCTGGTTCAGGGAAAAAAAATCTACAGAAACATTTATGGGACACTGGGAGCATTTTAATATAGACTGAAACTTTGGTGAAATTAAGGAATTATTAATTTTCTTATGTGTGATAATGGTTATTGTAGTTATGTAAAATGTTCTATTTTTAGAAGATTCATACTGAAATATTTAGAGGTAAAATATGACGTCTTCAACAATGTCTTTCTCAGATGCAGAGCTATGAAAAGTTTCAGCATCTATTATTATTAGTAAGACTCAGCACTACTAGTCAAAACAGGATACAAAAGGAAATTTAAAAGCCAATCTGCTGTGAATGAACTCAATATACAGCTGAGGAAACAAGGCAAACATATTATGAAACAAACATCAATTCAGGGCATTAGAATATTTAAACTATCTTATATCGTTCAAACCTTAATTTACTTTTACAGGATCAAGACTGAGAAGCTAATTTTATGATCATATGACTTTAAAAACTCTCCCATTAGAAAAGACAAAGATGGTGACTGATGTCGACATTCAGTAAGAGAACAGCAGCCAGTTCAAACCCACTAGGAGAAGAATGGGCTCAAGCATGGTCTTTACTTCCAAAGAACAGAAATCATACCAATGGTGGTAAATATCTACCTTTTCACAAAATTATGTTTTCATCCTGCTAGAAGGTTTCCTCTATGTTGTAGACTAAAGACATATCAAATGAAAGGAAAAGGAAGGGCCTGAAAAAAGGAATAGCAGAGAGAAAAAATTGTATTTCTTATGGACAAACAAAAGCATAGTGAAGAAAAAGTGAACATGGAACAATATTATATTTTCCTTTGGATTGCTGATCATGAAATCTTTATTAAAAAAAAGAAAAGCAGGATGAAAATGTCTGATAACAAATACAGGAATAGATTATGGATGGGAGACCTTCAGTCAATTCTAACCATCATGTAATAACTTTTCCTTTCTCATAAAAAGCCAATTAGATGTTTTTAAGCCCACCAAAATCTGGGTACTCCCCTATTCCAAAAGATAAGCTATGATTAAGGAAAAATTAACATCTACAGAACTCATTTTGTCTGCAAAGAGAGAGAGGCTGACAGTGATTTAGTTTCTAGTTCCAGTTTGTTGCTAAGGCCTTGCTGTACTCCTACTAAAAGCTATGCAGACCCTAGCCCACACAACCATGAACAGTGACCCTGACACCTGACTGTGGCATGAAATACCGGAATCCTCAAAATAAGCACACCTTTTTTACTTAAGTGAGTTTTAGTAGGTATCTGTTTCAAACGGGTTCTGGCTTACCAGGCACCGTGTTAGAGACCATCATATACAATATCTCATTAAACTCAAAGTGCTGTATTTATTAACTACAAAGCTACAAATACATTATAAATGTAGGATGGAATCTGCCTGAGCCTAGCCAGGGGCCTCTGCCGCCTGCCCTTGCAGGGACTTAGCGCCTGCAAGATGGGTAAGAGAAGGAGAGGAGCGCCTGGGTCAGTGCTATACCAGCAGCTCCTCCTGACACCAGAGGCTGCCTCTTCTGCATATAGGGGCCTGTCCAGGAGGTAATGGGGGCTCGGGGCTTCAGAAGTGTGGTGCTATCCTCACCATCGTCCTACAGAGTAAAACCAAGTCCCCCTAAAACAGAGTTCCCTTACTGAGTTTACAGTTATTCTATCTAAAATTTTATTTCCTTTCTTTGTCACCTCTTACCCCAATCCTGTGCTAACTGAACATTAATCAACTAGAGTCAGATGGCTAAGATTACTATTGTTAACATCATTAATGTACCAAAATTGCTGCTGTAGATATCATCATTAACATACAAACTCAGGTTGTTTCTCCAGCACAAGACGAGCTAACAGACCCCTGAACCATGGACCACCTGGCCTGAGAATCATAAAACAGAGACATCCTGACTCCTTAAACTATGATAAAGAAATGTCACATAGGACTTCCCTGGTGGCACAGTGGTTAAGAATCCGCCTGCCAATGCAGGGGACACGGGTTTCAGCCACGGTCGGGGAAAATCCACATGCCATGGAGCAGCTAAGCCCGTGTGCCACAATCTGTGCTCTAGAGCCCGCGAGCCACAACTACTGAGCCCGTGTGCCACAACTACTGAAGCCTGCGCGCCTAGAGCCCATGCTCTGCAACGAGAGAAGCCACCGCAATGAGAAGCCCACACACCGCAAGGAAGAGTAGCCCCCTGCTCACTGCAACTAGAGAAAGCCCGTGCACAGCAATGAAGACCTAACAGAGCCCCAAAAAAAAAAAGTCACATACAGTATGGAATTAAGAGATACAAACTACTGTACACAAAATAGATAAGCAACAAAGATTTACTGTATAGCACAGGGAACTATATTCAATATCTTACAATAACCTATAATGGAAAATAATCTGAAAAAATACATACATAAAACTGAATCACTGTGCTGTACACCTGAAACTAACACAATATTGTAAATCAACTATATTTCAATTACAAAAAAAGAAAAAAAAAGAAATGTCACATAGAGTAACCTAGTGGTTACCAGTGGGGAGAGGGAAGAGGGAAGGGGCAAGATAGGGGTAGGCAGTTAAAAGCAACAAACTACCATGTACAAAATAAATAAGCTACAAAGATATATTGTACAGCACAAGGAATATAGCCAATATTTTAGAATAACTATAAATGGAATATAACCTATAAAATTATGAATTACTATGTTGTACACCTGAAACTTATATAATACTGTATATCAACTATCCCTCAATTAAAAAAAATCACATATTAATAAAAAAGAAATGGTACAAGTTGATGATTAATCCCAGCCTCTTTGTTCTTCCCCTTTAAAAAAGTCCCTCAATCAAGTCCAAATTGGAGTGGATCTGAGACTTGTTTCCCACTCTCTTGCTTGGCACCCTGCAAATAAACCCTTACTTTGATTCAAACACATGCTGTTAGTGTTGGGCTTTCACCTCCTTCTGCACCTTTACATTATGGACCAGGAATGGTTTTCCCATTATGGAATGGGAACGGTTATCTGCATCTAAAAGCCTACTTGTTAAAAAGTTCAGCTTTATACACGTGTTGTGTACGTATGTGTACAGGTTACTGTGTCACTCTCCCTTTCCTGTCCCCCTGCTCTACTAAAAAAGCTAGGAAACAGTCCTCATAGTCCACATGAGCCCTTGCTCCACAACAAGAGGACCCCCCAGGCTGGCAGCTCCAGGTCCTGGCGTGTTAGCGACAGAGAAGGTCTCTGAAGGGTGTAGGCCCAGGCACCTCCAAACTCATAAGATGCGTCCCCAGGCTTGAGCTGCCGTCCCTACTCCCAGGAGCAGTGCGGTGGGCTTCGGAGAGTCTGGGAGGAGTGGAGAACTGTTGGAGGCCATCCTTGCTGGGCCAGGAGCACATCCCTGCTCCCTGCCCTTGTAGCACCCTTCATGTGCTAAATAAAATGGGCTTTATTATCTGCAACTCATATTTTAGCAGTTGATTATACTCTGAACTGTTATGAAGAAATTCTTTAATATTGTTGTCAACATAGATAAATAATCAATAAACCAATCTATCATAGGAATAGAAAAAAAAATGTAGGATGTAAAGTGCTTTCTCTGTGGCTTAGCCTGTGTCAATTGGCCTGAATTTAGTTGAAACCAAAAGATAAACTTCTATTGGAAGAGAAATACTATTTCTAGTATTTTTTGCATGACATACCAAAAAAAAGTTTATCAATTGTCAAGAATTGCTGACACATACTAAACAGCAATTACATGAGCTTAATCACTAGTCAACACATACAAGATTGCAGACAGCCTGCATTTAACTTCACCAATCATGTTAGACACAGGTTAAAAAATTCTAGCTGCATGTGTACCTATCTGGTGCAGAGCAATTTAGTAAAAACAACAAGATAGCCTTTAAGAGCTCTCACACTCTGAAATCCTTTTAGCCTTCCCTGGACCCAGCTGGGATGCCTTATTTTCACCTTGGAGGGGGGCAGGGTGGGGAACAACACTGATTTTTTAATCCCTTCCTAACATGGACATAATTTTTTTTTTAACATCTTTATTGGGGTATAATTGCTTTACAATGGTGTGTTAGTTTCTGCTTTATAACAAAGTGAATCAGTTATACATATACATATGTTCCCATATGTCTTCCCTCTTGCGTCTCCCTCCCTCCCACCCTCCCTATCCCACCCCTCCAGGCTGTCACAAAGCACCGAGCCAATATCCCTGTGCCATGCGGCTGCTTCCCACTAGCTATCTACCTTACGTTTGTTAGTGTGTATATGTCCATGACTCTCTCTCGTCCTGTCACAGCTCACCCTTCCCCCTACCCATATCCTCAAGTCCGTTCTCCAGTAGGTCTGCGTCTCTATTCCTGTCTTACCCCTAGGTTCTTCATGACATTTTTTTTTTCTTAAATTCCATATATATGTGTTAGCATACGGTATTTGTCTTTTTCTTTCTGACTTACTTCACTCTGTATGACAGACTCTAGGTCTATCCACCTCATTACAAATAGCTCAATTTCGTTTCTTTTTATGGCTGAGTAATATTCCATTGTATATATGTGCCACATCTTCTTTATCCATTCATCCGATGATGGGCACTTAGGTTGTTTCCATCTCCGGGCTATTGTAAATAGAGCTGCAATGAACATTTTGGTACATGACTCTTTTTGAATTTTGGTTTTCTCAGGGTATATGCCCAGTAGTGGGACTGCTGGGTCATATGGTAGTTCTATTTGTAGTTTTTTAAGGAACCTCCATACTGTTCTCCATAGTGGCTGAACCAATTCACATTCCCACCAGCAGTGCAAGAGTGTTCCCTTTTCTCCACACCCTCTCCAGCATTTATTGTTTCTAGATTTTTTGATGATGGCCATTCTGACTGGTGTGAGATGATATCTCATTGTAGTTTTGATTTGCATTTCTCTAATGATTAATGATGTTGAGCATTCTTTCATGTGTTTGTTGGCAGTCTGTATATCTTCTTTGGAGAAATGTCTATTTAGGTCTTCTGCCCATTTTTGGATTGGGTTGTTTGTTTTTTGTTATTGAGCTGCATGAGCTGCTTGTAAATTTTGAAGATTAATCCTTTGTCAGTTGCTTCACTTGCAAATATTTTCTCCCATTTTGAGGGTTATCTTTTGGTCTTGTTTATGGTTTCCTTTGCTGTGCAAAAGCTTTGAAGTTTCATTAGGTCCCATTTGTTTATTTTTGTTTTTATTTCCATTACTCTAGTAGATGGGTCAGAAAGGATCTTGCTGTGATTTATGTCATAGAGTGTTCTGCCTATGTTTTCCTCTAAGAGTTCGATAGTTTCTGGCCTTACGTTTAGGTCTTTAATCCATTTTGAGCTTATTTTTGTGTATGGTGTTAGGGAGTGATCTAATCTCATACTTTTACATGTACCTGTCCAGTTTTCCCAGCACCACTTATTGAAGAGGCTGTCCTTTCTCCACTGTACATTCCTGCCACCTTTATCAAAGATAAGGTGTCCATATGTGCATGGGTTTATCTCTGGGCTTTCTATCCTGTTCCATTGATCTATCTTTCTGTTTTTGTGCCAGTACCATACTGTCTTGATTACTGTAGCTTTGTAGTATAGTCTGAAGTCAGGGAGCCTGATTCCTCCAGCTTCTTTTTTCATTCTCAAGATTGCTCTGGCTATTCGGGGTCTTTTGTGTTTCCATACAAATTGTGAAATTTTTTGTTCTAGTTCTGTGAAAAATGCCAGTGGTAGTTTGATAGGGATTGCATTGAATCTATAGATTGCTTTGGGTAGTAGAGTCATTTTCACAATGTTGATTCTTCCAATCCAAGAACATGGTATATCTCTCCATCTATTTGTATCATCTTTAATTTGTTTCATCAGTGTCTTATAATTTTCTGCATACAGGCCTTTTGTCTCCTTAGGTAGGTTTATTCCTAGATATTTTATTCTTTTTGTTGCAATGGTAAATGGGAGTGTTTTCTTGATTTCACTTTCAGATTTTTCATCATTAGTATATAGGAATGCCAGAGATTTCTGTGCATTAATTTTGTATCCTGCTACTTTACCAAATTCATTGATTAGCTCTAGTAGTTTTCTGGTAGCATCTTTAGGATTCTCTATGTATAGTATCACGTCATCTGCAAACAGTGACAGCTTTACTTCTTCTTTTCCGATTTGGATTCCTTTTATTTCCTTTTCTTCTCTGATTGCTGTGCCTAAAACTTCCAAAGCTATGTTGAATAAGAATGGTGAGAGTGGGCAACCTTGTCTTGTTCCTGATCTTAGTGGAAATGCTTTCAGTTTTTCACCACTGAGGATGATGTTTGCTGTGGGCTTGTCATATATGGCCTTTATTATGTTGAGGAAAGTTCCCTCTATGCCTACTTTCTGCAGGGTTTTTATCATAAATGGGTGTTGAATTTTGTCAAAAGCTTTCTCTGCATCTATTGAGATGATCATATGGTTTTTCTCCTTCAATTTGTTAATATGGTTTATCACATTGATAGATTTGCATATATTGAAGAATCCTTGCATTCCTGGAATAAACCCCACTTGATCATGGTGTATGATCCTTTTAATGTGTTGTTGGATTCTGTTTGCTAGTATTTTGTTGAGGATTTTTGCATCTATGTTCATCAGTGATATTGGCCTGTAGTTTTCTTTCTTTGTGACATCCTTGTCTGGTTTTGGTATCAAGGTGATGGTGGCCTCATAGAAGGAATTTGGGAGTGTTCCTCCCTCTGCTATATTTTGGAAGAGTTTGAGAAGGATAGGTGTTAGCTCTTCTCTAAATGTTTGATAGAATTCGCCTGTGAAGCCATCTGGTCCTGGGCTTTTGTTTGTTGGAAGATTTTTAATCACAGTTTCAATTTCAGTGCTTGTGATTGGTCTGTTCATATTTTCTATTTCTTCCTGATTCAGTCTTGGCAGGTTGTGCATTTCTAAGAATTTGTCCATTTCTTCCAGGTTGTCCATTTTATTGGCATAGAGTTGCTTGTAGTAATCTCTCATGATCTTTTTTATTTCTGCAGTGTCAGTTGTTACTTCTCCTTTTTCATTTCTAATTCTATTGATTTGAGTCTTCTCCCTTTTTTTCTTGATGAGTCTGGCTAGTGGTTTATCTATTTTGTTTATCTTCTCAAAGAACCAGCTTTTAGTTTTATTGATCTTTGCTATTGTTTCCTTCATTTCTTTTTCATTTATTTCTGATCTGATTTTTATGATTTCTTTCCTTCTGCTAGCTCTGGGTTTTTTTTGTTCTTCTTTCTCTAATTGCTTGAGGTGCAAGGTTAGGTTGTTTATTCGAGATGTTTCCTGCTTCTTAAGGTGGGCTTATATTGCTATAGACTTCCCCCTTAGAACTGCTTTTGCTTCATCCCATAGGTTTTGGGTCGTTGTGTCTCCACTGTTATTTGTTTCTAGGTATTTTTTAATTTCCTCTTTGATTTCTTCAGTGATCACTTCATTATTAAGTAGTGTATTGTTTAGCCTCCATGTGTTTGTATTTTTTACAGCTCTTTTCCTGTAATTGATATCTAGTCTCATGGCGTTGTGGTCAGAAAAGATACTTGATAAAATTTCAATTTTCTTAAATTTACCAAGGCTTGATTTGTGACCCAAGATATGATCTATCCTGGAGAATGTTCCATGAGCACTTGAGAAAAATGTGTATTCTGTTGTTTTTGGATGGAGTGTCCTATAAATATCAATTAAGTCCATCTTGTTTAATGTATCATTTAAAGCTTGTGTTTCCTTATTTATTTTCATTTTGGATGATCTGTCCATGGGTGAAAATGGGGTGTTAAAGTCCCCTACTATGATGTGTTACTGTCGATTTCCCCTTTTATGGCTGTTAGTATTTGCCTTATGTATTGAGGTGCTCCTACGTTGGGTGCATAAATATTTACAATTGTTATATCTTCTTCTTGGATCGATCCCTTGATCATTATGTAGTGTCCTTGTCTCTTTTAATAGTCCTTATTTTAAACTCTATTTTGTCTGATATGAGAATTGCTACTCCAGCTTTCTTTTGGTTTCCATTTGCATGGAATATCTTTTTCCATCCCCTTACTTTCAGTCTGTATGTGTCTCTAGGTCTGAAGTGGGTCTCTTGTAGACAGCATATATAAGGGTCTTGTTTTTGTATCCACTCAGCCAATCTGTGTCTTTTGGTGGGAGCATTTAGTCCATTTACATTTAAGGTAATTATCGATATGTATGTTCCTATTCCCATTTTCTAAATTGTTTTGGGTTCGTTATTATAGGTCTTTTCCTTCTCTTGTGTTTCTTGTCTAGAGAAGTTCCTTTAGCATTTGTTGTAAAGCTGGTTTGGTGGTGCTGAACTCTCTCAGCTTTTGTTTGTCTGTAAAGGTTTTAATTTCTCCATCAAATCTGAATGAGATCCTTGCTGGGTAGAGTAGTCTTGGCTGCAGGTTTTTCTCCTTCATCACTTTCAGTATGTCCTGCCACTCCCTTCTGGCTTGTAGGGTTTCTGCTGAGAGATCAGCTGTTAACCTTATGGGGATTCCCTTGTGTGTTATTTGTTTTTTTTCCCTTGCTGCTTTTAATATGCTTTCTTTGTATTTAATTTTTGACAGTTTGATTAATATGTGTCTTGGCGTATTTCTCCTTGTATTTATCCTGTATGGGACTCTCTGTGCTTCCTGGACTTGATTAACTATTTCCTTTCCCATATTAGGGACGTTTTCAACTATAATCTCTTCAAATATTTTCTCAGTCCCTTTCTTTTTCTCTTCTTTTTCTGGAAGCCCTATAATTCGAATGTTGGTGCGTTTAATGTTGTCCCAGAGGTCTCTGAGACTGTCCTCAGTTCTTTTCATTCTTTTTTCTTTATTCTGCTCTGCAGTAGTTATTTCCACTATTTTATCTTCCAGGTCACTTATCCGTTCTTCTGCCTCAGTTATTCTGCTACTGATCCCATCTAGAGTACTTTTAATTTCATTTATTGTGTTGTTCATCGTTGCTTGTTTCATCTTTATTTCTTCTAGGTCCTTGTTAACTGTTTCTTGCATTTTGTCCATTCTATTTCCAAGATTTTGGATCATCCTTACTATCATTATTCTGAATTCTTTTTCAGGTAGACTGCCTATTTCCTCTTCATTTGTTAGGTCTGGTGCATTTTTATCTTGCTCCTTTATCTGCTGTGTGTTTTTCTGTCTTCTCATTTTGCTTATCTTACTGTGTTTGGGGTCTCCTTTTTGCAGGCTGCAGGTTCGTAGTTCCCGCTGTTTTTGATGTCTGTCTCCAGTGGCTAAGGTTGGTTCAGTGGGTTGTGTAGGCTTCCTGGTGGAGGGGACTAGTGCCTGTGTTGTGGTGGATGAGGCTGGATCTTGTCTCTCTAGTGGGCAGGTTCACATCTGGTGGTTTGTTTTGGGGTGTCTGTGGCCTTATTATGATTTTAGACAGCCTCTCTGCTAATGGATGGGGCTGTGTTCCTGTTTTGCTAGTTGTTTGGCATAGGATGTCCAGCACCGTAGCTTGCTGGTCGTTAAGTGAAGCTGGGTGCTGGTGTTAAGATGGAGGTCTCTGGGAGATTTTCGCCATTTGATATTATGTGGAGCTGGGAGGTCTCTTGTTGACCAGTGTCCTGAAGTTGGCTCTCCTACCTCAGAGGAAGAGCCCTGACTCCTGGCTGAAGCACCAAGAGCCTTTCATCCACACGGCTCAGAATAAAAGGGAGAAAAAGTGGAGAGAATTAGAAGTATGAGGAAAGAAAGAAGGAAAGGAGGGAAGGAAGGAAGGAAAGAAGAAAGAAAGAAGCAAAGAACGAAAGAAGGCAAGAAGGAAAGAAAGGAGGGAAGGAGGAAGGAAGGAAGGAGGGAAAGAAGGAAAAAAGACAGAAAGAAAGAAGATACAGTAAAAATAAAATAAAGTATAATAAAGTTATTGAATTAAAAAATACTTATTTAGAAAAAAAAAGGGACGGATAGAACCTTAGGACAAACGTTGGAAGCAAAGCTATACAGACAAAATCTTACACAGAAGCATACACATACACCCTCACAAAAAGAGGTAAAGGGGGAAAAATCATAAATCTTGCTCTCAGAGACCACCTCCTCAATTTGGGATGATTCGTAGTCTAAAGGAGGGAAGGAAGGAAGGAAGGAAGGAAGGAAAGAAGGAAAGAAAGAAAGAAAGAAAGAAAGAAAGAAAGAAAGAAAGAAAGAAAGAAAGAAAGAAAGAACGAAGGTAAAGTATAATAAAGTTATTAAAATTATTAAGAAAATTTTTTAAAAAACATGGACGGATAGAACCCTAGGACAAATGGTGGAAGCAAGACTATACAGACAAGATCTCACACAGAAGCATACACATACACATTCACAAAAAGAGGAAAAGGGGAAAAAATCATAGATCTTGCTCTCGAAGTCCACCTCCTCAATTTGGGATGATTCGTTGTCTATTCATGTATTCCACAGATGCAGGGTACATCAAGTTGATTGTGGAGCTTTAATCCCCTGCTTCTGAGGCTGCTGGGAGAGATTTCCCTTTCTCTTCTTTGTTCTCACAGCTCACATGGTCTCAGCTTTGGATTTGGCCCTGCCTCTGTGTGGAGGTCGCTGGAGGGCGTCTGTTTTTTGCTCAGACAGGACGGGGTTAAAGGAGCCGCTGATTCGGGGGCTCTGGCGCACTCAGGCCGGGGGGGAAGGAGGGGCACGGAGTGCGGGGCGAGCCTGCGGTGGCAGAGGCCGGCGTGACGTTGCACCAGCCTGAGGCCCGCCATGCGTTCTCCCGGGGAAGTTGTCCCTGGATCCCGGGAACCTGGCAGTGGCGGGCTGCACAGGCTCCGCGGAAGAGGGGTGTGGAGAGTGACCTGTGCTCGCACACAGGCCCCTTGGTGGCGGCAGCAGCAGCCTTAGCGTCTCCCGCCCGTCTCTGGGGTCCGCAGTTTTAGCCGCGGCTCGCGCCCGTCTCTGGGGTCCACGCTTTTAGCCGCGGCTCGCGCCCGTCTCTGGGGTCCGCGCTTTTAGCCGCGGCTCGCGCCCGTCTCTGGGGTTCGCGCTTTTAGCCGCGGCTCGCGCCCGTCTCTGGAGTTCCTTTAAGCAGCGCTCTTAAACCCCTCTCCTTGCGCACCAGGAAACAAAGAGGGAAGAAAAAGTCTCTTGCCTCTTCGGCAGGTGCAGACTTTTCCCTGGACTCCCTCCCGGCTAGCCGTGGTGCACTAACCCCTTCAGGCTATGTTCAAGCCGCCAACCCCAGTCCTCTCCCTGCGCTCCGTTCGAAACCCGAGCCTCAGCTCGCAGCCCCGCCCGCCCCGGCGGGGGAGCAGACAAGCCTCTCGGGCTGGTGAGTGCCGGTCGGCACTGATCCTCTGTGCGGGAATCTCGCCGCTTTGCCCTCCGCACCCGTTGCTGTGCACTCCTCCGCGGCCCCGAAGCTCCCCCCTCCGCCTCCCGCAGTCTCCGCCCGCGAAGGGGCTTCCTAGTGTGTGGAAACTTTTCCTCCTTCACAGCTCCCTCCCACTGGTGCAGGTGCCGTCCCTATTCTTTTGTCTCTGTTTTTTCTTTTTTTCTTTTGCCCTACCCAGGTACGTGGGGAGTTTCTTGCCTTTTGGGAGGTCTGAGGTCTTCTGCCAGCCTTCAGTAGGTGTTCTGTAGGAGTTGTTCCACGTGTAGATGTATTTCTGGTGTATCTGTGGGGAGGAAGGTGATCTCCGCGTCTTACTCTTCCGCCATCTTCAAGGTCCCCCCCTGGACATAATTTTATACAATGGATAAGAAAAGGATATATTTTAATAACACATCAATATAACTCTTTTACAAACTGTTCTCTCTTACTTGAGCTTGTAATATTGAGCAAAAAACCAAAAATGCAAGAGAGTAAAAGGATCACTAAGTGAAAAACTGAATAACTGTGACCAGGTATACTTTTGAGTATTCCTTCATCAAAAAAGCTTCTGGGTTTCCCCGGTGGCGCAGTGGTTGAGAGTCTGCCTGCCGATGCAGGGGACGCGGGTTCGTGCCCCGGTCCGGGAAGATCCCACATGCCGCGGAGCGGCTGGGCCCGTGAGCCATGGCCGCTGAGCCTGCACGTCCAGAGCCTGTGCTCCGCAACAGGGGAGAGGCCACAACAGTGAGAGGCCCGCGTACCGCAAAAAAAAAAAAAAAAAGCTTCTGAAAAAGACATCATGAGGACTACTTCCCAGCTTTTTTAGTAGAGTAGGGGGACAGGAAAGGGAAAAGTGACACAATAACCTGTACATGTATGTACACAACACCTATATAAAACTGAACTTTTTAACAGTAGGTTTTTAGATGCAGATAACCATTCCCATTTAATAATGGGATAACCATTCCTGGTCCATAATGTAAACCAATACCTATTCTACCAGAATTCTCATTATATTAAAATAAAAAAAGATGCCCATGATATTCAGGCATATTGGTGTATTCTCTGCCTCCTTTCCCCAAAATGAAATGATGGTAGTATTTCAGAAAACCAATACTGACCTAAAAAACCACATATTTAACATAACCTATTACAAAACTACTGAGGAAGAAAAGTAATGGAAAAAAAATGCATTAAGTGATTCACTCACTCATTCAAGTGCTTAGGCACTGTGAACAACTTAGATGAGCTTCCCTGGCCTCATAGTAGTAGAAAAGGTAGGTATGAACAAATAATTACTTGTGTGATTTAACAGGACTCACCTAACTAACATTTAGAGAGCAGGGAAGGCATTCCTAAAAAACAAATTTAATTTGACACTTGAAGGATTAGTAGTAGTTTGCTAGGCCAGGTCAGAAGTGGAGGCAATATATCTGAGAGCAGCAGGTTTGAAGGGAGGAGATGAGGGCTAGCATAACATATTTGAGGAAGTGAAAAAAGTTCAGTATTACAGCTCTTTGACAAGTTTCAGTCTATGTGAAGAGGGAGGGAATCTTGGTTCATTCAACTGAAAGATATCTTAAAAGAAAGCAGCATAACGTCAATTCCATTACCGATTTCATGCCCTAGACAGTCAAAGTTAATAAATGGTATAAAAAGCATTTGGATGTGCTAATTAATGCTATGTTGTGGCTGAAAACTTGAAAGCAAATAATATTTAATCCACATGGATCCATCCAAGCCCTTTTAAAAATAATCCCAGTTTCATGAATATTAGCAGAAGACCAGGGTTTTTTCCCTAAAAAAAGACAAACAAATTTAAAGTCAAATGTTTAAAAGTGAAGCAAGTTTCAAATTGCTTCAAAGTTTGATTGCTTGCTAAAAAACATACCATTTACAAGAAACTTCCATAAAGATACATGTATTTGTAAACCATTAAGTGCTTCTCCTTTCAAAGGATACTTCAACATTACCCATATTCCCCAAACTCAAGTACTCTCAAGGCCATAAAGTACAAAACTAGGGGGTCAGGAAATAGACCTCTCCCATGGATACATTTTATTTACCTAATCAAAATATGAATGTTGAGAAAGAGGCACTTCAGAATTTGCTAAATGAAGGCTGAGGCCCTGAAAATAAATCATAAAGTTCTCCCTGCTTTTCTCAGGGAAATGTGCTGTTGAGATGAGCGCACTTGTCATTTGGAGAGACTGCTTAGACTGACCCCTCACAGGTAATAATGAAAGACAGAATGCCCTAGTTCTGAAATCCTACACACAATGGCCAAAATGGTTAGAAGTACAGAAACAGGTCTGACTTGGGCAGCACACATGCAAGCTCTAAATTCCTGGGCTAGATCAGCCCAGCCTTGCTGCCTGCCTGGCCCCAGGACTAGCCAAGATTCAAGGGGAAAGGTCTCTGGACTAATACTTTCCCACCTATCTGGGAGAACTGAAACCTAACTCTCCTTTCTCCCTTCCTTCATTCTCCTGTGCAGTGGATAAGGCCCAGAGCCAGCCACCAAAGACCCAGGACAACAAGGTTAAACGAGGAAGGGAAAGTACACTTAACACAGCTCTTTTCAGATGGTTAGGGACTGGATTACCTCAGGACAGTGATGGCCTGGAACAAAGAAGAGCCTTCTTTAGGAGCGTTTTTTTTTTTCTTTTTGAGAAGAAAAAGATGCCAGACGGCTAGTGCCAAATAGCATCTGATTCCAAAAGGGGGGTGCCTTGAAGAAGGAGCCATCTACATAGTTTAACCCCTGTCGTTAAACATTTCTTGGAAGGGCATTTCCTATTCATTGTAGTAGTCAATTACTACTGCCCTGATCTGCAGTGGTTTTGTTGCCTATATTTTTAAAAAATTGAAAACATGTACCCTGTCAGCTATAACAGGGGCTTTTGTAGACTGGCTAAGGAACGTATATAGAACAGTTTATATGGGAAACTCCTGTTTCTGTCAAGTCAAACCTCTACCCTCTCCTCCACCTCCAGGTCTCTTATCAGTACCAGGCCCACTCTCTAGCTTTACCTACTTTCTCATAGGTTATAGAGATTTGACCTGCTTTTCCTTCCTTTTTAAAAGCTGACACCACCTAGCATCCTGGCTTCCTACCTCTATTACCCCAGAAAACTGTACTATTCCTCTGGCTGGGGAAACATCTTAAACATGGGTAGAATTAGAGTAACAAGTATAGAGAGCCTAAGAGCAATTAGCTTATGAACTCGAGCTTTCAAAAATTCATGCCTGAAAGGAGAACTGTTTGTTTACGCCAACCAAATACCCTGGATATTCTGAGATTATTCAAATTTTTAAAATGGTCTTCGGTGGGACAGGGAGGGTGGGAGGGAGATGCAAGAGGGAGGGGATATGGGGATATATGTATACGTATAGCTGATTCACTTTGTTATACAGCAGAAACTAACAAACCACTGTAAAGCAATTACACTTCAATGAAGATGTTAAAAAAAAAGTCATTCTATTATTGCAGCATCCAAATATTTCTGTCAGAAAGCCACTTGGGTTTACAAAATTTGGTTTCTGTGTGCATGAAATACAATACAGCTCCTTTGGTCAAAGTAACCAAAACTCTACATGCTAAGGACTTCCAGAAGGTGACTAAAAATCATCATTTTTGATGGGCCACTGTACAGATCACCTTTACTTGGCTTGCTTTGAGACGTGGCAACTGAATTCTGAATATCAGGGACCCAGGCAATTATGACTAGAGTATTAAAGATTTATCCCCAAACTCTGGTTTATATTTGAGAGGTCAAGATTTCTAAAACTAGAACAACTTTTATATTAAATAAGTTACTGAGCCGTTTGCAAGGGGAACTTCGATGTACAACAAACTCGGCACAGAGTGTGTTAGAGGTGTAACTTTCTGGTCATTTGCTTGAATACCAGATTTCAAACCAATTTGTTTACGGTTACAGGGCACAGATTACTGCTAGGCTAGGGACCAACAGCTTACTGTCCATCTCAATTAGAAGCAGCAATGAGGCTGTTGAAGATCTAGAGCCAGATTTCATATTTTACCATCCATCACCTTTAAAAATTACAACCATAATTGATGATTCCACTAACTTCATTAGTACCATGCTAAACACTCACAAGGGAAAGTGCATGTTCTTATTCATACTCATTGTCTCCCCTTCCCCTCCTCTCTTCTTCTCCCCAACACAAACACACTTGAGTGTAAAGTAACGCAAGTAACGTTTGGCTTGGTTATGAAGTAACTGAGTTAGAACTAGAGTACTATTACTCAATTTCTGCTTTTAAAGCATATGTCAATAAATTATAATTCTGAGAATAAAACAATGTCTAGGTTCTAGAATGAAAAAGGAAACACGTAAGAAAGAGAAAATACTGAGTCTCTGAAGGGTCATTCTGTATCAATTTAATTTACTTTTACACTCAGGCAGTTTTAATAGCACAGAAGATTCAAACTGAAATTTTTTTTTTTCCCAAACTGAAATATTTCATGGGACTCTCAACTACTGGGTACCTATTTTGCTTCCAAGGATTCAACTGAATTCTCAATTGTCTTCCATTCATATTTATCACTCTAACAGAAAAAAGGAGATACTATGCTTATTAGCTGTCTTCTTTGAAACTGTCTCTTATCAGCAGAGGATTCACAATTGGGATGCATGTAATCATACCACCTTTTTCACATAAAGTATAACTCTTGAAACAGACATATGGCAAATGTCTTGTTTTTATCTCTTGGCATACAAATTACTATCAACTCCCACAAAACCTTTCAAAGACCCGTCATTAAAGTTTAACCACTTCATAAAGGTTTAAATCATAACAGATCTTAAACTCATAAGCCAAATAAAAAAGAGTGCCACTGCAGAATTTTCATGCCCCGTCCCAAATGATGACAAAAATTATTTTTAAAGGGGGGGGGGGGTTCTTAAAGGGGCATATTTGCATAGTACAGGGAATAAATCCTAAATTCTCTCACATGGATTTTACATGTAAACATTTTCTTTGTCAGTAGAATGCCTAAATTTTCAGTAATCACTTCTTAATGAATAGTTTAAAAACAAAACAAACAACAACAAAAATACTGAAGTCAACTCCTCCTCAGTACTAGGACAGATTCAAAATTCTTTCTTGAAGTGTCTGGGATGGTCTGTATTCAGTTAGCTCTAATGTTTACTAGTTTTGTGGTCTCAGGCAAGTGAGTTAGCCTCTGTGAGTCTTATTTGTAAAAAGAGGATACTAATGTCTACCACACTGGGGTTGTTGTCAAGATTAAATGAACTCCAGGAATAAATATCTAGCACAATCCAGGCACTTTTATTATCTCTCTTCAGGTGGATTAGGAAGACCTCTTTCTGGGGTGAAAATACAAGTGAGGCCCCTCAATCTCTAAAACGGAATGCCAGCTTGGCCATCTGATAACCTTGTCTCTAAAGCAACTGAATGGTAAATTAGGACTGCATCCTTTCATTGCCTCATCTGAGAGCCAACACAGATGTAGAAATATGCTGAGAAAATAAAGTTCATTATACAAATACAATTGACCTAAGAGATCCAAAGAATAAAACTGATCCTTTGCCCAGGTTCAAAGGCTGTTAGGAAAGTAATCATGTCCAAATGATTACCTTGCAATACAAAGGGTTTCTTCTCTCTCCCTTTTTAAATGTGATTGAAGTCTCCATTAATATTTTGATCTGAAACTATAATAATTTAAAATTTATACAACTATTCCAGTGAAATTAAAAACTCTGAAAAGTATGTAAAGTCTGAGTTGTTATGGGAAGAATGGAGTGGAACACTCTTGCCCTTTTTAATTCCTTTGTCAAACAGAAACAGCTCTGATTCTGAATCACCAAGTCAACCCTCAGCTTCCTATATTACCAATGTCCTTCTACAGGGTGATTTACACCTCACTAAGGAAGTATGAGAGCTTTAGGGCCAGACTGTTTTTTATTACTTTTTATCTTGAAATAATTCCAAACTTACAGAAAAGTTGCAAAATTAGTACTAAGGGTTTCCATTTATCCTAAATCGAGATTTACCAATTATTAACATTTTTTTCTCTCTCTGCACATTTTTTCCTGAACCATTTGAAAATAAGTTGCAAACATGATGCCCCCTCACCATTAAATATTTAAGTGTGTATTTCCTAACAAGGTCATTTTCTTATATAACCATAGTACAATTATCAAGGTCAGAAAATTAACATTGATACAAATACTATTATCTAATTTATAGACTTGATTCTAGCTGGGATGCAATTTTGAAATACATATTACTAGCCTTTTATTTTTGCATAATCTTTGATCAAGGAATCATAATCGGGGTCAGCAAACTATAGCTGTTTTAAGAAAGTTTTATTGGAAAACAGCCACACTCATTTGTTTATGTATTTGTCTCTGGCTGCTTTAGAGTTAAAACAGCAGAGTTGAGTAGTTGCAACAGTTACTATCTGGCCCACAAAGCCTAGAGTATTTCCTATCTGGCCCTTTATAGAAAAAGTGTGCCAAACCATGACTTAAATGTGCATGAGTATATACACACTGCCATTATAGATTTCTCTACAACACCAAAAAAGTAGGAAAAAGTCTAAATGTTTATCAATAAATGATTGGTTAAATAAATTATGGTACCCAGTGGAATACCATGCAGATATAAAAACAATAATACATGTACATGGAGATAAAAATATGCCCTCAGTATATTGCTAAGTTGGAAAAAAAGTAGGTTATAAAATACACAATCTCATTTTATTCTTATTTAAAGAACCATACTTAGGGGCGGGACAGGAATAAAGACAGATGTAGAGAATGGACCTGAGGACACAGGGGCGGGAGGCAGGGAGGGGAAGCTGGGACGAAGTCAGAGTAGTAGCATTGACATATATACACTACCAAATGTAAAACAGATAGCTAGTGGGAAGCAGCTGCATAGCACAGGGAGATCAGCTCGGTGCTTTGTGACCACCTAGAGGGGTGGGATAGGGAGGGTGGGAGGGAGGCACAAGAGGGAGGGGATATGGGGATATATGTATACATATAGCTGATTCACTTTGTTAGCAGAAAGTAACACAACATTGTAAAGCAATTATACTCCAAAAAAGATGTAAAAGAAAAAAAAAAGAGAACCATAAACATACCTCATGAATAGTGTGTGTATACTTGAAAGTTCTTCTGAAAAGTTATTAGTGGTTTCTCTGGATAGTAGGATTATGGCTGACTTTTGCAGTTTTCTTTATAGCCTTCTGAATTTATTTTTAATATGGGCAAAAAAAGAAAGCTCATACCAATTTCCAAACATATATCACTTTTATCTTATAGAAATTACTGATTTTACTGTTAAAATATGCAAGTATCCTCCAATTTCACAAATGAATGTATCACCACAAAAACTAAAACTCTGCTTCATGATAGCTACTTCCTTATGCTCAATGGTTTCTTACTTAGACTTCTGACAATATTCTCAGTGTTGATCAATTTATGAAAGATAACTCACACATCATTTAGAAAACAAGCCATCTGTCTATACTCTAAGATAATCACTTGATAACCTTTAAAGAAATATAATGTTTGACCCAGTAGTCTTTTTTTACAGTGATTAATAAAAACACTATCTCTTCCAGTATAGAGCCTACTATTTATATATAAACAGCTTTCAAATATAACCACATATTTGCCTAGTACAATCCAGTATCAATGTAATCAACATGCTTACAAATGGGAAACGCGGATGTCCCTAAACCCACTTTAAATGCTATTTATGGTCAATATTTATGTGGAGAAATACACAACACCTTATGGAAATACTCATTTAACAGGGCACATGTATTAAGCATTGTTGTTGCTGCCCTTTCCAGTTGGCTGTTTGAAGATGATAACACAAATTTCAACCTGGTTTTACTTTTGGCCTATGCATCTTAAAGTACCTTCAATAAGTAAATGATAAACTTCACATTTATACTAAAATGCAGAAGTGAGTGCTACTACTTCCTATATGTTCTAAAATTATATTATTACGGACATCTAGACTTTTTATACTGTGCTATGACATTAACGCTCTTTATTCCTAAGAAGTTCTTACTTGTCTTAAACCTTCCTGAAATTTAGAAGTTTGTCAATGCTTTACCCTCAGCTGAGATGGGCAACAGCTAGTTGATCTCTATCCTTATAATAGCCTTTAATAAACTTGCTGAGGTTCTTAAAAGTCACCATTTGAAACTCTTGTCTTAAAACAACACTATCCTTTGAGGAAGCTATTTCCTTGTCCTCCTCCCCTTGTTATAGGAAGGTTTTAAAAGGGAGAGGGGGATTTATAAGGATATATAAAATATCAGATAGCACTAAAAACACTGGAGCAAAAGAGGCGGCATTTGGGTCAAGTTCAGTAATAATAGTTACTGTTACAGTTACCATGATACTGGGCTAAGTGTTTAACCATTACTATTATCTCTTTTTTAGAGATTACGAAATAACTTGTTCACAGGCACAGAACTTGAGTGGAAGAGCTGGACCTGAAGCCACCATTCATGGAGATGGTATAGTAATGAAGAATACCGGCTCTGGGTGTGCAGACTGCTTTTACCACCTGCTTAGCTGGATGATCTGGGTAGGTTACTTTCTCTCTGTGTCTCAGTTTCCTCGTACATAAAATGGAGATGATAATAGTGCCTATTCTCATGGAGTTGTTATAAGCATTAAATGGTTAATGCATATATCTTAAAATCCTGAGAGGCACACAGAAATCACTCACATCTTGTTATTGCTCCTAAATATCACTGGACTGAAAGCACGTGGGCAAGGAATTGTATACACTACAGGATCTCTGACAAAACCTCTCTAACACTTTTCTAAACTGTTTAATTCCTAGTTCTGTATCCTGCATCTGAGTGTATGACTCAGAAAATGAGCTACGTGGCTAAATGGATTTCTACGGTAAGGTGCTACTGTGCCTTGAATAGGAATGTTTTAGTTCATGACAAAGTATGAACTTAGTGAATCAGTTTTACTTGGATTGCAGTGAACTGGAGGGTTCTAAGAAACAGAATGTTTAAGTTTCATTAAAACCAACGTTTAAATTTCATTAATATTATTTCCTTAACTTGTTCTCAAAAGCTCTTTCAAAAACAATATTTAGATTCTTATTATTCTTTTGTGAAACCATTCTGCTTCTCTTTATCCTACTTGAAAAAAGAAATCTAAAAACAGAGCATATACCCGAAATAAAGTGTTCAACTTACCAGATACTAAAACTTTCATCAACAGCACTGAAAATATTAAAAACAAACAAATGAAAACGAATAATCAAAGCAGCATATAAAAAAAAAAATCCATCTCTGGACATTTTTTTTTTTTTTTTTTTGTGGTACGCGGGCCTCTTACTGTTGTGGCCTCTCCCGTTGTGGAGCACAGGCTCCGGACATGCAGGCTCAGCGGCCATGGCTCACGGGCCCAGCCGCTCCACGGCATGTGGGATCTTCCCGGACCGGGGCACGAACTCCTGTCCCCTGCATCGGCAGGCGGACTCTCAACCACTGCGCCACCAGGGAAGCCCTCGACTGACTTTTGACCATCACTGTACCTCAACT
Source organism: Leucopleurus acutus (assembly GCF_964270905.1). Lineage (NCBI taxonomy): Eukaryota > Metazoa > Chordata > Mammalia > Artiodactyla > Delphinidae > Leucopleurus > Leucopleurus acutus. The sequence continues at coordinate 13,550,486 of NC_139156.1, read as the reverse complement.
TCAACACATCCAGAATGAGATCTCCTTCCTCTTCTTCCTTCTCCCTCCTCATGGCTCTCGTCTTTCTGGCTTCCTCTCTCATTCTCCAAAACCCCCTCCATTTCCAGTGGTATCCAAGCCACAATGATTCTATTTTCCATTTTCACCACCATTCTGTTTCAGACCTTCATTACCCTTCACCTCTTCTATTTCAAGTCTTCCCCTTGTCAAATCACCCTTGACTTTACCCATTTGCTGCCAGATCTAGTAAACCTCTTACTACCTACTATATGCCAGATATGTGCTGGACATTTTAATATACAGAGTCTCATTTATCCCTTACACAACCATGTGAAGCACTATCATTCCCATTTTATAGAGGAATAAAATACTTGTGGATGAGATAGTTTGGGGACTGTCAATAAATGAAATATCCTTCTGTCAATAAGTGAAATAGCTAAGTCTCAAAGTGAGAGCCAAGTCTGCCTAAAGCAAGATTGTGATGAGATTACTTTCATTTTAAAAGCCTCCATAACTGCTAACTGTCTGGGAGTAATAGCCAAACTTCTTAGGCTGGTATTTAAAGCACTTCTTTAATTAGACAACATGGTCCAATCCTTTTACTCTTGTTTTGCACGATCTTCCTGCATTACCATACTCTTCAGCCAACCTGGATGACTCAATGTATCCTAAACATACTCAAACATTCATACTCTTTATTTGGGTTTACCCCATGTTTTCCACCTTGAAATGCCCTCCTTACTACCATTTTAAAATCCTATATATACTGTGAGACTTGGCTCAAATGTCACCTCAAAATATTTTTTCCTGGTTTTTCCAAAAGAATGCTATCTCCCCTTCAATGGAACCTCATAGTACTTTATTATGAAACTCTCTTAGAGTATTCATATGCTATAGTAATATTGATGCTCATCACTCTGTTGATCTTATTTCCTCCTCCTTGAAGGAAGGGACCACATTCTCATTGCCTTGCACCTCATACTCAGTTTCTTCTTTCTCATACCCAGTGCCTTACACTGACTTGATATGGAGACACTTCTATATTTTAACCTAAGTTTCTACTCTTTTCACAGAATTTCACAATTACATTAAACACACTTAGAAAATATGAGACAGAAAACTGCATCCCTCATTTCTAACCAAGATGAACTTTAAGAGTGGAAATGCTGAATAGGATTTACTACTAAAGCTCAAAGGCATTTAGTTTATTTAAGAAGCCAAATTATAGAACATTACATATGGCTAAAATTTCACTGGGTCCCTACTGTATTCGCAAATATTATCAAATGGAACTAAACCAGAGTTTTCATAAAAACTGACATTTTAAAAAAAGCTTTATTTGCTTTAATCTTTCTCTTCCTTTTGACAAGATTAAGACTGTAAATGGCAAATGGTTAAATAGGAGCACCAAATAATACTATCCGCAAGGCATCTGGCCTTAAACAAACACACCAAAATGCCAACTCTGAAGCATCTAGCCTAATGTATTTATAAATTTGTCTGTCTCTGATGTTCTTACTTGACACCACAGTTCTTTAGGGAGTTCTTTGAGACTCTTTGTATGTACACTCAATAATTCATGGACAAATATCATTCAGCAAGAACTTCTAAAACTCTCCAAAACTAAAAGGGAAGTAAGGCAAGTAAAATTTTAGATCCCACAGTCATTTTATTTAGGCTATGCTGAACTACACGCATTGGGTAAGAAGTTCTTCTGATATTTTAAATAATGCCATTATACCATTATGTACCATATTTGTAAACTCCTTACTCTAAAAACCAGGCTTTTTATACAGAAGGAATACTGAGCAGTAAATCTAATTTTGTGGACCTCCTCAACCTAAACATTTTTATTTGCTTAAACCATACAACAGAGACAGCCTTGAAGGAAGAAAACAGACAGAAATGTGACTATGTCACGCTGAAAGTTTGGAAGAAAAAAGGTTAAGGGTAAATGGAGGCTCATAGCTAAACAGACAGCTTCAGTGTTCCCAAAAACATTTACTGAATACCCACTAAATGCCAAGTGCTGAAAGCAAAAACAATCATGGTATCTGCTGTAAAGGAAGATACTGGCAGAGATAACCCCAATCAAATTATCATATAAATATAAATGAAAACTCCCAACTGTGATAAATATTACCAAAGAGTTTCATGCTCATTAGGAAAAGTTTCCCAGAGAAATGATGATTGGTTGGTGAGTCAGTTAGGGACTGATAAGAAGGCAGACACACATAAATATCTGAAACAGAAGGACTTTAAATGGAGGAAATGGCTACTCAGTGATGGAAGAACTGAGAACCAAACAGGAGACAGTGAAGCAACTCTGTCTCAGATAGTCACTACCACCCTTCGGCTGGAAGGACAGAGGGAAGTAGTAGTATTAGGTGAGGCCAGGGGCTGGAGCATCAAGCAGAAGCTGGAAGCATGGTGAGCCTGTCCTGTGAGAAGTATGGAGCCATGAAGGCCACTTATCCTCCCCTCCCTCCTCCCAGGACATTCACTGAACAACTGCAACATGCCAGGAATTCTACTAGGTGCAGGACACATAGCATAAATAGAATATAGCATATTTGTGCTCCTGCAAAGTCTATCAGCAAGTACGTAGTATGCAGTATTACCAAAGACCTTTTAAGTGCCCTTCTTTTAGCATTTAGCATGTAATTATCATTAGCGCTATGAGATTTATCTTCATAGACCCAGAGACTTAGTTCCTTGCTCCGTAAATCTGTTGATCATTCTATTGTTTACTTTTTATATTTATATGCTTCTGTTAATCATTCACCCACCTTTGTCTTTTCAGCTGAAGAACATTAATTTTTTCCCATCCATTTATCTTTATATGGCTATCTCATTTCCACATAAACTTCAGTTCTTTCTCCCCACCTTATCTAGCAATTATAAATTTCTTGTATTATAGAAACCAGAAATGTACAAATAATTTATTCTCTCTGAGAACTTCATAGTTTTAAAATAAGCATATTCATTTTGTGACACCCACTCTAATGAAAAGTTGTCTTGTTTTGGAGGTACAATGATACACTGTCTATTTCTTTAGGGACCCTAGATCTCACATATTTTAGGCAGTTTGGAATTCTTTCTTACATATTTGTCCTGAGAGAGCTTTCTCAATTTTGTACCTTTTAACTTGGCATGTTTTATCGACAGAAGTTTAATGACATGTGCAAATCTGAATATTACATTGTACGTTGCTCCTTCTACATCTGTGCTGTCTGATACAGTCACCACTAGCCACATGTGGCTGAGCACTTGAAGTGTGGCTAGGATGAATTGTGATGTGCTATAAGTGTAAAATACGCTCTAGATTTCAAAGACTATAAAAAAAAATCTCCTTAATTTTTATGTTGATTACATGTGAAAATAACAATATTTTAGGTGTATGGGTCAAATAAAAGATTACTAAAATTGTTTACTTGTGAATTTCTACTTTAAAAAATGTGGCTGGAAGAAAACTTAAAATTACCTAAGTGGCATTTTATGCATTTTATTTCTATTGGACAGTGCTGTTTTAGATCGTTTGTGAAAAGTGATCAAAGTCCCGGACTCAATCATTCAGGATATCACACCTGGTCATTTTTACCCCGTTTCCCCTATCCTTAATGCAGATCTATCTGTGACAAAATATTCTCCTAGTAATTAGATGATTTGGGAACCTCTGGTATGGATCTTCATCAAAAGCTTTCTGACAGTTAAGAATGCATTTACTGTTTCCATTTCTTCTATATGCTTGTTTGGCATCTTCATATTAGACAGGAAAGATTTCCCTATACGTTGTATTTTCTCCAAAATGACTACTTTCCCTCTACCAAATGTTTCCTGTATTCAGTGGCCCTAACCTCTACTCTGGAAGTAAAGGGAGACTCACTGAACTCTATGATAAGGCATATTATCAGGCTCAATCTTTGGCATTTAAACATGGCTGATCTTATTATGAAGGCCTTTCCACTCAAATTCCATCTCCCCATAGTTTCAGAGCCTTCGTTGCCTCTGCTCTAAAATGATTCCACTAACACCATTCCCAAACTGTCTCCTAATTATCAGAATACCACACAGTCTAGTTTTGTTCAAGGTAGTGGGATTTAAGGGAGCAAGTACAGATCCTACGGGCAAAAGACTCTGGCTCTTTGTATACGGTAAAAGTATCAATATTTCATAGACTCTTAAGTATTACATATGTGACATATTTGGTTCAAATGTCTCTTTCCCTACACTGACAGTTCTTAGAAAGTAGGCATCATCTCTTCAAATGTCTAATTGTAAGGGTATGTTTAAAAGAAAATGGAAGGGAACCTGATATAAATTATTTATTTCTCAGAATCAGATCCTTTCAAAAAATGAGGTTTTGGGACTTCCCTGGTGGCGCAGTGGTTAAGAATCCACCTGCCAATGCAGGGGACACGGGTTTGAGCCCTGGTCTGGGAAGATCTCACATGCTGTGGAGCAACTGGGCCTGTGAGCCACAACTACTGAGCCCACGTGCCACAACTACTGAAGCCCACGCACCTAGAGCCCGTGCTTTGCAACAAAGAGAAGCCACCTCAATGAGTAGCCTCCGCACTCTGCAACTAGAGAAAGCCTGCATGCAGCAACAAAGACCCAACGCAGTCAAAAATAAATAAATACATTTATATATATTAAACAAATGAGGTTTTGATAGGGAAGCAGCAGTACAGAGAAGGAAAAGTACCACTCAAATCAAACAAAAAGATAAAGTCTAGACTCTAGATAATTCTTCTGACTTCATAATTTTGGGTGCAGTAGACCCTATCTAAAGCCCTTCTTATAGCAGTGCCCAATTTCAAGTTGCCAGCTGACACCATACAACCCTCTGAAAGGAATACGTTCATTCTGATTAAGAGCTCCAAATTATTATTTATGGACTCTCCCCAAGTTGTTTGCTGAATGCTTTTCAGGAATTTATTACTTCTTATTTTTCAGACAGATCTGAAATATGACATTTCCTAATGTCTTTAACCATAGTTCCCTCTGGTACCTGCATACTGGGCTACATAAGACATGAAGTGCTTCTACTTCTTTTTACAATGAACACATGACTGTTCCAGGATCTCTCTTTTGTCCACCTAATATATTCAGGGAAGATTCTTTTTTAGTTCATCTCCACTTCAAAGGAAGAAATCGATATTCTTCCTTCCTCTTTGACAGTGACATATTTATGCCAATGGACTGACTTAACAAGTTAGATTTTTAGCTTTCTATCTCTAATTAGAGAAGGAAAGACTTGACCCTTACAAAGGACAATTGCTATCAAGTAAGTGTCTGAGTGCATACTGTGGTAGCGTGGAAGGAGAGGGAATAGGGTTAGTATCAAAAAATGTACATTAGGGCTTCCCTGGTGGCGCAGTGGTTGAGAGTCCGCCTGCCGATGCAGGGGACGCGGGTTCGTGTCCCAGTCCGGGAAGATCCCACATGCTGCGGAGCGGCTAGGCCCATGAGCCACGGCCGCTGAGCCTGCGTGTCCGGAGCCTGTGCTCCGCAACGGGACAGGCCACAACAGTGAGAGGTCAGTCTACCACAAAAAAAAAAAAAAAAAGAGTACATTAAAAAGCTTGTTTTTAAAATTAAAACTCTTTTCATAACTCCTTTTATTCAGAATGGAGAACAAGGGGAAGAACTAGACTGAACAGCCGGGTGCCAAAAGGCCCCCAGTGCTTTTTCCTCTACTCCAGAACTCCTGGATTCAGAGGTTCCACAGCTCATATTCATGGTGCCTTCTTCTCTTCTCTCCAAATGGCCTCAAGAATTCCAGGTTGCATCAAGAATAAAACAATGTTTGAAGACTCCAGTGACAGTGGGGATAAATGATGGAAGAGAAGACATGGATGGTACAGGCAGGATAGTTGAGAGAGAGTAAAAGAACAGAACATTTACTGATAACCTATTTTATGTCTGGGGCTAAGGGTAAAGCAAGTGGGTGGTCAAAGATGAGGGAACTCCAACTCTGGGAGGGTAAGACTCAGGATCTCTCCCTCTTAAAAACTATGTGTGTCTATGTGACATTTATGAGATCTGTTTGCTTTACCATGCATATAATAATGATTATACATACTCAATATGTTTAATATATGTCAGATTAATTTTATTGTGAATGTTATTTGATAAGTACTATAAATTGTAGAGTTATACAGTTGTTTTCATAGTTTCCTACTGAAATATCATGGCCTGAAACTTCTTTAAAATCTGAAAACTCCTTGAATTTTCTTCCTTAGTGAAAGGGAAGCAAATTATCATCGCCAAACCTGCATAATGCAACAGACTGAAATAAATCATAAAGTGCCCTGTCTCTTTTGGTGTAGGTAAACATATTTTTAGTATTGGCCCTCTCATCTCTTGCAAGATGATCTTATAATTTTTGTTTAAGCCTAATTTCTAATTTATTTGCTATCAAATCTTATGGGATTATCATGAGGAATCTTCCTTATTTATTATTTTTAAGGAACAAACACTACCACAAAGTACCTCATTTACCCTATGAGCTCTTTCATTGTGCAAATGAGCTAGTAAGCAGGGCACTGACCTAAGTGTCTGATTTTGATCCAAACTTTCCTCAGATATCTAATAAATAGGAAGTAGGTTCTATGCAGCGTATTTATTAAATTCTTCTTTTCAACTATTCCCTGATATCCCAATTCAAGAAAAATTCCATTAAAAATAAAAAGTCATCAAATAAATTTGAATTTTTCTTGTGGCAAGACTGTGGACTGGCCTCCTAAAAGGTATTCGTATCTCTTTTTCCCTTGCCTTCTACCTCTACTAAGGCTGAAAAACTAAAATGATTCCCCATACTTCCTTACTGCTGGGGGAGGCCACGTGATTTAGTTCTAGCCAATGAGATATAAGTGGAACTTCTAGGAAAGCATTTAAAAAAACCAAAACCTGGCTGACATGTCTCTTTGGCATGCCTTACGCCTCACCCTTTTTTTGAAAGATGAACCTAGCGGTACGTTAGCCATCTTGCAACCGTGGAGACAAAAACCCTGTGCTATGGATGATGGAGGAGAAAGCCAATAAAAGCTATGCTCCTTGACTACAATACTGCTGAGCTGCCATACTAACCCAGGGCTTATCACACAAGACAGATAATTCCTTTTCCTGCTTAAGCCACTATTCATTAGATTTTGCTAGGACTCGCAGCTATTGCATTACAACTGTTCCATCTCCACACCTGCCCAACACATCTCCACCCCCACCCCATATTTGTGAAAATACTACAAATAAAACTTTCCATCTATTATTGATCTTCCCTAATTTAACAGCATGATAAGGTACATTATGCTTTAAAAAATGTCTGAAAAACTCAAAGGCATATTTAAAATACGTAATTAATTTTTCTTTCATTCTGCATATTCATTGAAATTGGTGGCTAACTTCACTTAATAAATTTTAAAATTAAAAAAACGGATTTAAACCTTAATTATTATTATTTAAATTTTATTTATTTTATTTTATTTATTTTATTTTTGGCTGCATTGGGTCTTCGTTGCTGCACGCTGGCTTCCTCTAGTTGCGGTGAGCGGGGGCTACTCTTCGTGGCAGTGTGCGGGCTTCTCATTGCGGTGGCTTCTCTTGTTGCGGAGCACAGGCTCTAGGCGTGCGGGCTTCAGTAGTTGCAGCACATGGGCTCAGCAGTTGTGGCTCACAGGCTCTAGAGTGAAGGTTCAGTAGTTGTGGCACACGGGCTTCCCAGACCAGGGCTCAAACCCATGTCCCCTGCATTGGCAGGCGGATTCTTAACCACTGCCCCATTAGGGCTTCAGGGAAGCCCTAAATCTGAATTATTTATTTATACAAAGATAGATTCTAAACTCAAATACTTTTTAGCATACTTATTTTAATGATGTACTTTTTTGCTAGCCAAATTTGCAATGTATCTCAAATTATCAAATCCTATTCTGTAATGCTTTGTGTAATCTTGAGAAACACTCTAATTCTCCTCCCTAGAGTTATTAAATTCAGACATATGTAATTTAGTGCCTGGAGACACTTCAGTGCTGCTGACATTTTTGACACCAGATGTAATTAGTAACCTAGAATTCCTTCTCCAAAGCTACCTATGACATATGCTGAGATCTAAAATTATGACTCCAGATTAAAGTCTTACTAACCTTTGCTACAAAATATTAAAGCTGTCTAATCTCATATTTTTGCAAGTATAATAAAGGAAACTGAAAATGCCAATAGCAATGGCAAGTTATGACCATTTCATACGTAGACAAAACAATACTGCTTTTTCATGTATTTATTTATTTCAGAACAAATTATAAAGCTGGTTATTTTCTCTGAGGAGTTGATCCAAACTACTTGAGATGTAACTTAAAGGTGGCATGAACAACCATGAGAGAAAGGGGAGATTTTCCTAAAAAAAACTGTTTTGACCCTGTCATTCCCATGCCCCAAATCCTATTCTCCCAGCTACTGTCATACATTCAAACTCGGGGTCAGCCCATCCTCCCTTTCCAGCTTTACTTCTCCCTACTTTCCCATACTCATTAAAATTACTCTATTTATTCCAAAAGAATTTCACACTGCTCAATTTTTTATATAAGAATGTTCATAATTATTACATGGAGAAATTGGAAACAATTTAAAAGTCAAAGCGGCATCCAAAAAAATACCACATAACCATTAAAAGTCATAATTTTTGAGAGCATGGCAATATGCTTATGTATCTATTTAAGAGAACTGTAACTATTTTTTTTTCTTTTTTTGTAACTATTTTTTAAAATGCTATGAAGAATAACAGACTATCCCAGAAATACCAAAAAGCACATTAATACTACTATAAAACAGCTAGGTAGTAAGTACAGTTCAAAAGTACCTATTCACCAGTATAATGAAGACATAATAGAGAGAGAGTTTTCCTAAATACTGGCTACAAATAATAATCATTAGGATTTGCTATACTGCCACTAGGAGTTAAATGTGATAGAAACAGCTTAACATCTAACTTATTAAATACAGCTTTAAAGAACACAACTATAATTTATTCCTGCAAAAAACTACTGACGTGCTAAATAGATCTTACCTTAAAACAGACTAAAAGCAAATCTGGAGAGGTCTGGGGGGTCCCAAAATCACTCTTGGAATTTTATTATTACCAAACCCTAAGATGGTGTGAAAACAAACTCAAACGAACTTTTTGGCCAGCCCAATATTTCAGTATATGTTTAGTAAATTAAATAAATTTTCTTTAAAAAAAAGGCTGAGGATCCCTTTAGGACACTGATTTTTTTTTTCTTCCCTATTTCAGCCATAAAATTCTGGGATTCTATTTTCATTGTGAAACTTCATGGGCTTAATAAAGAAATTCTGTAGACAACATCTTGATAAATGCTCTAAAATCTTTAATAGACAACTAGATTTATGCAAATTCCAAGAAGCACAACATAACTGCTATTAAAATTGCTATGCAGAATATTAAGAAAACACCAACTCAACTTTGGTTGAGTTGTTTGGTTGTTGGTTATTAGCTCAACAAATTAGCTAATAACTAGTGACAATTTTTACTCATTTAGGAATCCAAAGAACCTAAACAAGTCCAATTAAAACACGTTGAGAGGGCCTTTCCTGGTGGTGCAGTGGTTAAGAATCCGCCTGCCAGCGCAGGAGGCATGGGTTCAAGCCCTGGTCTGGGAAGATCCCACATGCAGTGGAGCAACTAAGCCTGTGGGCCACAACTACTGAGCCTGCGCTCTAGAGCCCATGTGCCTAGAGCCCATGCTCCACAAGAGAAGCCACCGCAATGAGAAGCCCGTGGCGCAGCAATGAAGAGTAGCCCCCACTTGCTGCAACTAGAGAAAAGCCTGCATGCAGCAACGAAGACCCAACACTGCCAAAAATAAATAAATAAAATTTTAACAAAATGTTGAGAGTAAAGCACTGTTTTTGTGTATTTTTAATTATAGCACTTAAAATATTTTAAAAGCCTTTACATTTTTTTCAAAGTCTTGCAATTTAGGTGACAGTTTCTTTTGAGAGAGATTAAAAAAAGAAACTGGAACTCTAAGTCCTTCACACACCAAAAGTATGTCCCAAATCCATTCTCTTCTTTCCATTTCCTTGGCTACCACCTAGTTAAAGTAGCCAACAACCTCCCCCTAAATACCTCCTAACTGATCTGATCTCTCAGGTTTACCCCATCCTCCTATAATCCTTTCTCTCTACAGGCAGACAATTATCAAACTTCTTCCCTATGACAGCACTACAAAAACAGGGTCTCTTGTCTTGAACCGTTTCCCCAGCATCTAACACAGTGCCTGGTACAAAGTAAGTGCTCATGAAATATCTGATGAATGAATGAATGCTCTGAATTTACATGCTTTCTAAGGTGTTCAGAATCATTTCCTTCTGATTCCACAATTATGAAACAAGTTATAAAAGTTTTTTTTAAAGTTATAAAAGGAAAGTTATAAAGTTATAAAATTTAAAGTTATAAAGGAAAAGTTTTTAAAGTTAAAAAGTTACAAAAGGAAAAGTTATAAAAGGAAAATTAGTTAGACAAGGTTTCTTATGCAAGCAATTAATACTATAGTTTTACATGATTCAGTTTATTATGGACATATTGCAACAAGACAAGTAAGAGTTATTCATAATTATTTGCATATGACCAAAAATAACTCTAGGATAAAGAAATATTAATAAAATAACACTTATAGAATATAAACTTTATACAGATGTAAAGCTATGCAACTCTATTTACCGTCTTAATAGAACTCCTTTGTTTTTCTTCCCAAACGCCACTGCTCAGCTCAAGTGTGCAATGAATATTTGCCTCTCTGTCATAGGATCCAAAAATAAGTAACCTGCAGTATAAAATAAAACAAGGGGACTATTATACCAATTATATGTATTAAACTTTTTCTTTCTGATCGTTATACTAAAAAGTAATAAATTACTCTGTTAACAGAGGAAAAAATTTAATTAAACACTTTGTATACCCTCTACTGGAAAAGTAAAGCTAAAAATTAGGTGAAATTCTAGGACAAGCTGTTATTCAGCAGCTAAATCAAAGAAATAGAAAGTAGTATCTATTCATGAGGTAAACAAATTGACCAGATATCTATACACAGTAGCAAAAGCTATAGATTTTCAAAGCAGCTATAGATTTGAATTTAAAACATAAGTTGCAGAGTGATACATATATACAGTATGATACCATATCTGTAAAAATTAAACACAAAATAGTACAATATAGTTGCTATGAACACACACACATACACGTACATCTCTACCTACTAATGGGACCTTGGGCAAGTTATTTAACTTCTCTAAACCCATCTCTTCCTCTGGAAAATTCAGGCCAAAAATAAAACTTACCTCTTAGAGTTGTTGTGAGAATAAAAGACAATGCATATAAGGCATTTAGCATAGTGTCTAGCAAACAGTCAGTGCTCAATAAATGTTTATTATTTCTATTATCTTGAAAATAACTGTCAAGGAATAATTGTATCACTTAATTTTACTGTTTAATATTCAGATCTAAAAAGGAAATCTTGGGTCAAATCTTGAGATGACATAAAGCAGTTTTTCTTATTGAAGGAAAAAACTGTTACCCACATGCTCAACTTCTATATTATCTATCTTCTAAGTCAGAATGTAAGTCTGCCAATGTTTTTAGGAGTAAGTTTTAGACTATCTTTAGCATTAATCAACATTTTGACTGCTACTCTATTACTTTATCTCTACACGAAGATCATAGGGATAGGAGTGAGATAATGAAAGAAAAGTGGTTAAAAGACCTTAGAGTAATAAGAGAAAATTGTGTCCTAAGGTTGGAGAACTCAAGCAAATCATGTCCATACCTCACAAACTGGTTTCATAACCTGAAAAGTCAGAATAAACTCATGGCAAAGAAAAGTTCATAAAATTAAATAATTTTTAATCTGAAAGGCAATTTAAACTTACTGCTCAACAATTTACTGCCAAGAGCATTAAGAAGATTCATAATTATAAAATTCTAAGTTTAGGAAAATGAGAATTTTCATTCATCAAAGCTCTGCTGCCACCATGTGTCCAAAAGAGCAAACTACCTAAAGGCCTTTACGGTCATGCAGAGAAGGCTATGCACCAGCTAGTACTCTCAAATTCTCAACAGATATTACAGGATTCAGGAATAAGAAAGCATAATGCTTGGAATCTCCCCCTGAAATCATAAGTCACTGTATATTTTTCATAACACCTTTTTTTACATTTTAAAAACGCACAACAAAAATTAACCTAAAATAAGTCACAGACCTAAATGTCTAATAAGAAAACATAGAAGCCAATCTTTGTGACCTTGGATTAGGCAATGATTTAAGATAGGACACCAAAAGCACAAGTAACAAAAGAAAAAATAGGTGAATGGGACTTCACTGAAATTAAAATTTTTGTGCTTCAAAGGATACCACCAAGTAAGCAAAAAGACAATCCACAGAATGGAGAAAATATGTGCATATCATGTGTCTCGTAAGGACCTAGTATAACCTAATTTAAAAATGGACAAAGAAAATGAATAGACATTTCTCCAGAGAAGATATGCAAAAAGCCAATAAGCTCATGAAAATATGCTCAACACCGTTAGCCATCAGGAAATGCAAATCAAAACCACAATGAGATACCACTTCAAACCCACTAGATGGCTAATTAAAAAAGAGACAATAACAAGTATGGGTGAGGATGTGGAGAACCTAGAATCTTCACACATTGCTGGAGGGGTTGTAAAATGATGCAGCCACTTTGAAAATTATTTTGGCAGTTCCATAAAAAGTTAACATAGAGTTAACATATGACCTAGAAATTCCACTCCTAGGTAAATAACCAAGAAAAATGAAAGCATACATTCATACAAAACTTGACATGAATGTTCATAACAGCATCATTCATAATAGTCAAAAAGTGAATACAACCCTTATGTCCATCAGCTCATGAATAGGTAAATAAGACGTGGCATACACATACAATGGAATATTATTTGGCAACAAAAGGAAATGAAGTAATGATACCTGCTACAATATGGATGAACCCTGAAAACAAGCTAAGTGAAAAAAGCCAGTCACAAAAGACCACATACTGTATGAAATGTCTGGAAATGGGCAAATTTATAGAGGCAGAAAGTAGACTATTGGTTATGTAAGGGCTGGGGGAGGAGGACTAGGGGGATTAGGAATTGACTGTTAATGAGTATGGAGTTTTTTTGAGAGGGACAAAAATGTTCTAAAATTAGATTGTGATGATGGCTGTAGAACCCTTTGAACATACTACAACACACTGAATCATATACTTTAAATGGATAGATTGTATGGTATGTGAATTATATCTCAATAAAGCTGTTTAAAGAGAAAAATAATAATAAGCGTTCATTAGGGTTATATCAAAAGTCTCAGAGATTTGTTACAAAAAGATATAATAATAAATGCTTGTTTTATTGTTACTATGAATCAATACACTGCAATAAGATTATGTATTTCAATAAAATATAAAATGGATTTTTATCTGATGCTGACATTTGATAACAGAAAATATTAAAGAAGGGTCCCTTAAAATAAATTCCAAATAAAAATCATTTAAAATATTGAAATACCACCAATATTTAACATTTAATAGTTATCATTCTTAACAATGAAATTTTAAAGTACATAAAACATTATCTACCCTATCAGATAGCCTTGATCTTTGTTTTGTGACAAATATTCCAGATACAGAAAACTTTCATTTTAAAAGCAACTGATCAACTATTAAAAGTACTTCCAAAAACACTTTTAGGTTGGGTTGTTAGGCTCTATGTTGCTTCAGATGTTTATTTCTTTTCTTAAGGATGAAAATATTTTGTCTGATTACCCTGAATTTAATTTTGCCATCGAAATAGATACTGCATTTATTAATTCTGATTTTAGATCAACTTCTGATTCTATGTCAGAGCACTCCACAATACTCACTTCTACTCTTTACATTTCTTCTGTTAAAGTAGTTACAAAGATCTGTAGCCAATGGTGAATATTCTAGAAAAACTGAGCAAACATTACTAGTACTCTAGAAAAGCTAACAACACTACACTAAAGCATGTGTCATAAATGCCAATTTAGTAAGGATCTATTTTGCTTAGAAAACTTATTTCTTTTAAAAAAGTATTATTTCTTAGGATCTGTATAAAGTATACTGTGTGTATAAACGTCTTAATACTTATTTTGTTTGCAAGAATGACCCACCATTAGCAACAGACAGGGAAAAAGAGATACCTGAGACTGACTGCTTAGATTGACTGTTTCTCTCCTACAAGCACCAGATCTGGTTCCCAGGACAAAATTCCTATGTTAGCGTTTCCTGAACTTGCTTTTGACTTGCAATCAGTGGATTCCTTCAACTACTAATGACTCTATGTTGATTAAGATTTAATCCTTTTAGAAGAATAATAATAGTATCCCCCATTTTCCTGATTTCTTGACTGATATCTTGACTGATTTGGAAAAACATATAATTTTCTAGAGAAATGCCAGAAAGGAGTTTCCACTGTACCACTAGTACCAGCCAACTGGGTGAATTAAGAAGGCATTTGCTTTAGTTTACATAGAACATTTAAAACAAAAGTACCCACTTTCATTGTACATCTACAATTCAGTCTTGAGTTAAACAAAGGTTTACTATTCAAATTATATAATCACCAGAAACAAGTAGCAACAGTCACTGGTTAATACATATTTTGAGTAAAATGAACACTCAACATATATTGAATTAGCAAGAAATGAGTACAAATACATTTCTACTATTACTACTTCCTAAGGGAGTAGGAGTCTGTACTGCAAACAAAAAAGGCAAAGAAAATTGCCTTTAGACATCTGTCTCTGGAAAGAGCTATTAGCTCTATAAAAGTTCTTTCCAATTTCAAAATGTTTATTTTTTTTAAAGGCAAAGGTATATTGAAACCTCATGATGTTGAGCATAAGCACAAACATCACCTATCAAGAAACAGAGAGAATTTATATGACTCAAGACCAAACCACTGAGAAAAGGAAAGGAATTCCCTGTGCACTCTTCTATAAGACAGTCATTTTTATAACCAAAAGTGAAAACCAAAAATCTTTTATTTTTTTTTGGATGATTAAACTTAATTTGAAAGGAGAATCTCACACCTGAAGGGAGTCAAATATCAACTCAAGGGTTGTGAAAAGAATTAAACTTGGCTGACCTCCTATATATGCTTACCTCTGGTCTATACTCCTCCCCCTTGGAAATTATCCCCACCCAGGACTTAACTCTCCCTGTCTATGACAAAGACCTCCAAACCTAATCTCCAGTCCCTGTCTTTCTCCTTCTCCATGTCTAAACCGTCAAGTTTGCAGAACACTTCTACAAGGAAATCTAACCATGCCCTACTACTTAAGACATATAAAGTCAAACTCATCTCCCTCTGAAACAAGCACCTCTATTTCCCCCACTAGTCCTGAAAGGGAAAAGCTTTGTCTTGATCTTTATATCTCTAATATTAGAAAATAATCAGTACTTGATGACCAAATCAAAGTCAATGAGACCATAATTCTCCTAGACTCAAATCCTTAACATTCCTTTGCCTCTTCCACCTATACACATCCACATATTCAGTCACTCACTAAACCCTATCCTACTTATACCAGTTATCCCTTCCTGTTTCTACTAATACACGTCTTTCAAGAACTTACTTCCTCACCTTTAACCTAAATACCTCTTGTCTCTGGGCCTTCAATTTCTCTTTCTATGCAATCCATATATAAACAGCAATTTCTGAAAACAGTGCATCTTAATATCACCTTCAGACATCTTCAATAAATTCATTAGAAGAACTAATTGACAGTCATGGAATAATGGTGCAAAGAGAGGGAAAATTCAGATAAAACACTTTTGAATTCTTATTTTTCTGACCACAGTTCATTTTACAGTTCACTTTTGTTGAAGGTATCATATATAAGTAATAGCATGCCAACACTGCACTTAAACATTTTGGAGTTTGGCATTTTAAAACACAGTGTTGGCTTTATGTCATCTGGGTTCATACGTAATTTCTTAAATTCTTTTACAATTCAGACATCAGAAGAATTAAAACAGCTGTTTTACTGTATGAAATAGCAGGAGAGGTATACAGGCATACCCTCGTTTCATTGTGCCTTGCTTTGTTGCTCTTTGCTTTACTAATAGTTCGTAGATATTGCATTTTTTTACAAATTGAGGGTTTGTGACAACCCTGCATCGAGCAAGTCTATCAGCACCATTTTTCCAAAAGCATTTGCTCACTTCGTGTCTGCGTCACATTTTGTTAATTCTTGGAGTATTTCAAACTTTTTGATTATTATTATATTTGTTATGGTGATCTATGATCAGTGATCTTTGATGCTACTATTATAATTATTTTGGGCCACCACCAATCATTCCCATGTAAGACGGCAAACTCAACTGATTTTTGAAATGACAACAACGGATTTAGACTATTACATAAACTTAGTTGATAAAGCAATGGCAGGATTTGAGAGGACTGACTCCAATTTTGAAAAAAGTTCTGCTGTGGGTAAAATGCTATCAAGCAGCACTGCGAGCTACAGAGAAATCATCTGTGAAAGGAAAAGTCAATCAATGCAGCAAACTTCTCTGTTGTCTTACTGTAAGAAATTACCACAGCCACCCCAGCCTTCAGCAACCACCACCCTGATCAGTCGCAGCAGCCATCAACATCGAGGCAAGATTATCCACAAGCAAAAAGATTTTATGACTCGCTGAAGGCTCAGATGATGGTTAGCATTTTTTGGCAATAAAGTAGTTTGCAATTAAGGTATGTACAGTTTTGTAGACATAATACTATCACACACTTAACAGACTACAGTAGTGTAAATATAACTTTTATATGTACTGGGAAACCAAAAAATTCATGTCATTCGCTTTACTGTCATATTCACTTCATTGTGTTGTTCTGGAGCTATGCCTGTACAATTACAAAAGAAACAATACTATTTTCCAACACAGTAATCTTAGGAAAGAGGAGGTGGGGCAAGAATACCTATATAAACCCAGGACAAATGAACTCTAAATTTGGAATCTTCTGAAAAGTCTTCTTCTAGTCAAAAGCAGGCCTTTATGATTATAGATCTATATAGCCTTAAAAACCACTAGGAGTAATATTCAGCAACAGCTCCAAGTAATTCGTTCTGAGTGGAAGTTTTCCCTTACACAAATTTAAATGTCTCATGTTTGAGCTAATTTCCTTTTATCTCTCCTCCATGAAGGTAACAACTTCAGCCTTTATCTTTTTTTTTTTTTTTGGCAGTACGCGGGCCTTTCACTGTTCTGACCTCTCCCGTTGCGGAGCACAGGCTCCGACGCACAGGCTCAGCGGCCATGGTGCACGGGCCCAGCCGCTCCGCGGCATGTGGGATCTTCCCAGACCGGGGCACGAACCCGCGTCCCCTGCATCGGCAGGCGGACTCTCAACCACTGCACCACCAGGGAAGCCCCAGCCTTTATCTTAATGATGCTTCATTACTAATGCACATTTCTACATCCCAAGATCTTGAAAAGGTAATTTTTAAAAAAATATAATGACTTGCCTTCAAATAGGTAAAGAAAAATTCCAAAATTTATATACTTCTAACATAATATGAAAAATTTAAGAACCAAAATTTTTTTCTTCAGCAAGTTTTAAAAAAAGGCTATGAAGATAGAATGAGTGAAGGATTTTGAAGTCAAACAAACCTAGATTCAAATTCCAGCTATGGGGTCTTGGGCAATAATTTATGGATCTCAGTTCTTCATCTATAAAATGGATATAATACTAATCTCATAAAGATGTTCTGAGGGCTGAAATAATGAATGCAAAGTACCTACCATATATTATATATTGCAGGTAATAAGTAAACGCTATTAGTAACAACAGAGGTATTTGTAGAGTCATGCCCCCAAATATATTCAAATTTAGCTGGATATTTTCTCTTTTTAAAAAAGATAAACTGTCAAACATTAAAATAAATGCAGAGTATAAGGAACACACATTTACCAACTACTCGGGGTGGCGGGGAGTTAATATTTAGCCTTATTTACTTCAGATAAAATTTTTAAAAGAACAGTTACCACTTGAGTCAAAAATAAACAAGTGAATATAATCAAACTCAATACTAAAATAAATGGAAGACCACAAACAAATGCAAGCTAGAAATATTTCCTTGGTTTTAATTTCTAAAACTGCTCATCTTGTAAACAAATTTCAAAATTCCATGTTAACAGCCTTCTCTATAGAAGAACTAAACATTTCACTATATAATATGGATATAATGCTACTTAAAGTATTAATTCTTTCTACCAAATTTTTACCTTGAAGCTGCCTCACCTAATAAAAGAAACAGCTGATTTTATTTCAAAATAGTTTAATCACATGATTAAATCCTTTCCATTGCCTTATAAAATCAAAGTAAAAATATGTATTTCTGGTTCTAGAAGGATGGCAGTGGTGGTAGCATGGTTTTGAGTCTCCCCAAATCCTCCCATTAAAGCACAAAGAACAACCAGGAAAACAAAGGCAATACCTGTCAACAACATCTACAAGAAAACCAAGTGAACAGTACTTTTGGTAATAGTGGTGAAGTGGTCACACAAACTCTCCAACAGACTGCAGTTATAAAAACTGGATAAAAAGAATTTTAAAAACACATTTAAAGATAATGTAAACCTTCCCAAAGCACACAGAAGGCAGAGGACAGTCTAATTTCATAAAATTGCAACAAGGAGTATAAACTGCTAGCATGGGGTTTTCATAGCTCAGGGCTATGGCTGCAGGAAAACGGTGGCGTAGTTCAAGCAGCAGAAAGTTGAAGCCTTATCGGTTTCAAGAATCAGGATAGAGTGCAAAGCCAGCAGAGCCGGCAGAGCAGCTAGAAATTACGGGGAGACAAAGAAATCACTGAGCGGGTAAGTCCCATCTCTGCTCAAATCCTTGGCTGATTGCTAAATAAAGAAGGAAAAATTAGGGCACCAGTCTAAAAAGGCAGCAGTGGGAAGACAAAGAAGAAGAGAAATATATGCTGTTGCTGGGAAGATGGGGAGGGTGGGAAGAGTACGGAGACAAAGTTTGCAACTTGAAAACAGGCAAGTTAACTGCCCACTAGAACAGAAAATCAATCATCCTCAGAACATAAGAGAATACAGAGTTGCTACAACTCATTATCTACAATGTCCAGTTTTCGATCAAAGAAAAGAGGAAAGTATGACCGATGGTCAACAGGACAGGCGGTCAATAAAAACTGACTCCTAATGGGCCCAGATGATAAGACTTCAATGCAGCATTTATATATTTTTTTCAAAGAAAAAAATATATATATACTCAAAGAGTTGAAAGAACATCTTGTTCAAAGAATTAAAGAAAACACAATAATGAGTGAAAAGATACATATTCTCAACAGAGAAATGATAACTGTACAAAATTGAACTTCTAAAGCTGAACAGCATAATAAATGAAATTAAAAATTGAAGATAGCAGACTAGAGATAGCAGAAGACTCAGTGAACTTGAAGACAGATTAGTATTACTCAATCCAAAGAACACAGAGAAAAAAAGAAGAGTTTAAAGAAACAAACTGAACCTCAAGGACCTATGGGGAAAATGAAACAGCCCAACATATATGTAATTTGGAATCCCATAAGGAGAGGTGAAAAAGAAAGAAGCAGAAAAAATATCTGAAAAAATAATGCCCCCAAACTTCCCAAATTTGACTGAAAACATTAATGTACATATTCAAGAAGTTCACTGAAATAGAAGCATTAAAAACAAACAAATAAAGGAAACTACCTCTAGACATAGTCAAAGGACTGAAAACCAAAGTGAAAACTTGGAAAGCAGCTACAGAAAAATGACACACTGCACGTGGAGAGGAGCCGTAAGATTGATTGCTGACTTCTCATCAGAATATAGGATTGAAATAATTAAAGTGTTGAAGGAAAATAATTGTCAACTTAGACGTCTATATCAGGAAAACTATCCTTCACAACTGCCTGAAAAATAATTTTCCAGATAAACAAAAACAGAGAATTTGTTGCCAGGAAACCTAAATAACAAGAAATGCTAAAGGAAGTTCTTGAGGCTGGAGGGATGGGATACCAGATGGTAACTTTGATCTGAAGGAAGGAATGAAGGGCAATAGAAATATTAAATATACAGTAGATGCAAAAAATATTTGTTTCTTTTTATTTCTTTAAAAGACATATGACTGTTTAAAGCTAAAAATAACACTACTGATGGGTTAATAACATATATGAATGTAATATACAGGTTTCCCCCTGCTATCCAAAAGTAGAGCATTCTTATGAAACTTTTTGTAAGCAAAAATGGTGTAAAGTGCAGAAGCAATTATCTTAGGACACATCTTGCTAACGGATGCACAAAATAAATCAAGATAAAGCACAGATGTTCACAGACACAGTTCAAAGCTACGGCGGCTTGATGCTGGGATGCTGAATGTAGTTCCTAGAGAAGGAGCTTGGTGGTGTCAGCTTGCTGCAAAACAAAGGTTGAATGACATTTTCTCTTTTCAATTTCTGTAAAAGTAAAAATCCTCTTCAAATTTCTTTCAGTTAGCAAAAACAGGTACTAAAGTAGGTCTTTCATAAAGGTGAAGTGGCGTAAAGCGAACTTTCAAAAAGCAGGGGATACCCGTATATGACCAACACTGATGATGTGGGCATAAATGGAAATAAACTATTATGAGGTTCTTGTAATTTACCTTAAGTAACAATATTCTAAGTATATGGGATACATTAAAGATGCATACTCCAATTCCTAGAGCAACCATATACACAGTATAAAACTATAGTTAGCAAGCCAATAAAGGAATTAAAATGGAATACTAAAAAATATTTGATTCACAAGACAGGAAGGATGAAAAGAAACAGAGGAGAGGAAAAAAAAAACAGATGAGACAAAACACAAATGGCAAAATGCCAGATCTAAAAACACAACCTCATCAATAACTACATTAAGTATAAGGGAACTAAACACTCCAATGAAAAGGCAGAGATTGTTATACACATAAAAGCAAGAGCCAACTGTTTATGACGTATGATACAACTTAAATATAAAGACACAAATAGATCGAAAGTAAAAGGTTGTTTAAAAAAAGATATATATCTACACACACACCATGAAAATAATAAGAAATCTGTAGATGCTATATCAATATCAGATGAAATAAATATTAAGGCAAGAAATATTATAAGACAAAGAGGAACCCTTCATAATGATAAGAGAGTCACTATGTCAAGAAGAAATATGAAAAAGAAACGAAACTGAGTTATTTGTAGTAAGGGGATGGACCTAGAGTCTGTCATATAGAGTGAAGTAAGTCAGAAAGAGAAAAACAAATACTGTATGCTAACACATATATATGGAATCTAAAAAAAAAGGTTCTGAAGAACCTAGGGACAGGACAGGAATAAAGATGCAGATGTAGAGAATGGACCTGAGGACATGGGGAGGGGGAAAGGTAAGTTGGGACGAAGAGAGTGGCATGGACTTATATATACTACCAAATGTAAAACAGATAGATAGTGGGAAGCAACCGCATAGCACAGGGAGACGAGCTTGGTGCTTTGTGATCACCTAGAGGGGTGGGAGGGAGACGCAAGAGGGAGGAGATATGGGGATATATGTATACGTATAGCTGATTCACTTTGTTATACAGCAGAAACTAACACACCATTGTAAAGCAATTATACTTCAGTAAAGATGTTAAAAAAAAAAGAAGAAATATGCACCTAATAATCAAATTACAAAAGAAGAGATAAATTAATAGTCATGGTTGAAGATTTAAACACACTTTATTCACTAATTGACCAAACTAGATAAAAATAAAAAACAGTAAAGAAGATCCAAATGATATTACTGGCAGTCCTCACTTTGTGTTAACTGCATAACAGAATTGTGTCCCTGCTTTGCACTGTTCTGACATGCAAGGTTTTGGTTAACACAGTGCCAGGCTGAGTAAGGGTTGTCTGTATATATTTTTGTATAGTTTTGTGTCATAGAAGCACGTTAATGCTCTACATATGAAAAAATAGGAATCAATAAGGATAGAAAGGCAGGGGTGGGGGGAGACTGAAACTGAGAGCAAACTGAAACGAACCCAACTACATTTCAAATGAACAACATAATCACACTAAAGGGGAAAAATTATTCTAATTTATGAATACAGTACATGACCACATGCCCTCAATGGGTAGGGTAGGGGAGAACTGCAAATAAATCCTGAATTCCTTTTAGTAAGTATGTTCTCTGTTCACGTAGGGACAAAGTAATTTCAGAACTATCTGAGATGTAGTATAGGATTGAGCAAATGAGTCAAAGTGCTGATGTTATTGGGAGTCAGAGCTCAAGGGACATAAAAATACAAAAGGGGGAAGAACCAAGGCGGGGAAGAACCAAGGCAAGGAACAACCCTATGAGGATGAAATAAAACTGGAAGTATCAGGTGAACTCATGATTTCTAAATTGTGTATCTGTGTGTGTGTGTGTGGTATGTATGTATATGTTTACAAATGTCTTCACATATATGTATTTCCTAATTCTGCTCACTGAAGGGCCCTATGAATATATGAAGTAGCAATGAACATATCCAACACCCAGATCTTGATTCCTAATATCATTCTCTACTAAAAGGAACCAGGGCTTTTTGGAAAAATAGCCAATTCTAGGACTGTGATGGGGAAGATATAAAATGAACCTGGAACAGCTTGTTATATGTACCAGAAAGTAGTGAAGACCTAAAAAAAAGAAAAAAAGAAAAAAAAGAAGAAGAAAGAAAAGGAGGAGGAGGAGGGGGGTGGGGAGGAGGAGGGGGAGGGGGAGAAGAAGAAGAAAAGCAAAGAAAAAAATACAGGGTTATTTGAAGAGGCTCCTAGTGGTCATATATGAGATAATTTAGGCACCAAAATAATTAAGGATGGTAAAGAATTACAGTGATTGAAAAAAATAGGAATCCATGAGTCCACGCTGATGATAAATAATTATGGAATAAGGGAGAACTCTTGGTAATGAAAGAAGAATGTCAAGCGCTGTGGTTTTCCTGTATTTGTGTTAACATTTAAAAATTTTTAAAATGATGTATTTTTGGAACCCAGTAAAACAGCACTCTAAAAGGTGCTGAGAAAATAGAGGCTTTAGAACAGTGTGTGAGTCAGTGAAGAACTGACCTTAATTAGAACTTCTATCTATAATTAGGACAGACTATCCTAAATATACTGCTCTAGAGTACAGAACTCTCACACAACAGAACTTTATAGGCTTTGCTTTCACTACTATAATCTTAAGCTTGTTTTTTAAAAAATATAACTGGTTGCTAAAACCGGAAAAGAAAAGAGAGAAGAGAAGAGAAGAGAAGAGAAGAGAAAGGAAAAGAGACCCATTACACTGTACAACAAAGATGTAGGGGACAAATCCCTCCTAGAATCTGAGGTCAGAATTTCTTTTCCCCTGAAAAACATGCACAGTTTATCAAGAAATAAAAACTAGGAACTCCATCAAGTTTCCTTTGCTGCCAGAAAACTGATCTTCTCTTCTCTACATGGTTGTTTTTGATCTAATTTATTTTCTATTTAACTGCACATAGGTATATCATTTTTGCAAAATACCTAAAATCCTTTTAGAAGATGGACTATAAATTTAAAAATAATAATCTTAATATGATTGTAATACTAATGTGAAATAATTTAGTCTAATAACAATACTACAAATACAGCAATTGAGTTCTTCTGTGGTTAAAATCTAGCCTTAGGCAATGCGAAAAAAAAAGCAACTATTCAGAATGACTTTGCTTTTTGGTAAATAGAACCAATTTTTACAAACAAAACTGTGTTTCCATTCTCAAGCTTTATTTTGGAAATTCAAAACTGTTATTTCATGTAATTAGAAAAGAACTTCCCTTTACAGTGTGAGACCCTTTCAAATTAATAAAATTCAAATTCCAGTTCTCATAACCAAATGTGCAAAAAAGAACACTTTTGTTTAAGGATTTGTTTTCTTCTTGTTAAACAAGATAATGATTATATTAAGGCATAATAATAGAAGCCATATCTACTGAAGCCGTACTATGTGGTAGGGAACTGTGGTTTATTTACCTACCTCTGATCACAATTACCAGCAAGGTAGCACCCTTCTCCATTTTTATAGATGTGTAATTTCCCTGAGAACACATAACAGTAAGAGCACATAGCTAGGATGTGAACACAGCACTTTCTAACTCAAAAGCCAGTATTATTTCCACTTCATGTTGCCTTCTAAAGCATAAAGCTTCCAGCTGTACAACTCCAGTATTTTCAGTAAACAGTTTTCTATGAATACTTCTAACTTGTTTCCTCATTGGCAAAATTCACTCTCAAAGCCTTACAACAGCTAAGTTTGATAAATCTTCAAACAGACCTCTGTAAGTCTGAGATTACTTCAAAATAAAGTTAAAAAAGAAAAAATCCTCACACAGAAACATTTTATTATTTCAAAATAAAGTTTAAAAAATAAAAAGAAAGAAGTCCTTGAACAGAGCCATCATTGTCTGTGGATGATGAATATGAGGTTCCATTTCATGGATTTTGGGAAAAAATTATTAAAGTTACATTCTTTTTACTTGATTCAAGGTCAAGCTCTAAAAAGCTTAGAGTGGGCGGAGTCAAGATGGCGGTGTGAGAAGATGCCGAGTTAGAGTCTCCCCACAACTAGGGTGCCTGCTGGCCACTGGTGGGAGACCCTGACACCCAAGGAGATGGGAGGAACCTCTAAGTGAACTGGTAGGATGTGGGGGGACTGAGGAGTAGGAGAAGTGGAGGTCAGACAGGATCAGTCCCCCTGAGGCCAGGGAGATCAGGAGAGGCAGGTGGGAGGGGCCCTCTGGGAGGAGCAGGAGAGGAGGGCGTTTGCCCTGCCCACTTGAGCCCAGGAAACCTGCTGGGCTCCCAGGTGAGGTCCCCTGCCCTCTGAGACCAGGGGAGGGGGGCACGTCTGGGCCCCTTCTGTTCTGTTGAGCCTAAGCCCCACCCCCCACAGCCTCCAGGGCCTTTTCCAGCCCTGTGGGTCCTAAGTATAGGCCCCGCCCACTGCCCAAACCTCGCCCTTGCTTAGGCCTCCCCCCACCCTTTTTTCCTTTCCCCTCCTCCTCTTTTTTACTATTGTGGTACTGTTGTACCTTCCGGTTGTTGGTTCATTTATTTTTATTTTTATATTCTTTCTTTTTTTTTTTTTTTGCGGTACACAGGCCTCTCACTGTTGTGGCCTCTCCCACTGCGGAGCACAGGCTCCGGATGCACAGGCTCAGTGGCCATGGCTCACGGACCTAGCCGCTCCGCGGCATGTGGGATCTTCCCG
Source organism: Leucopleurus acutus (assembly GCF_964270905.1). Taxonomy (NCBI): domain Eukaryota; kingdom Metazoa; phylum Chordata; class Mammalia; order Artiodactyla; family Delphinidae; genus Leucopleurus; species Leucopleurus acutus. The sequence goes on along the minus strand of NC_139156.1, from coordinate 13,525,115 downwards.
GACGAGGGCACGAACCCGTGTCCCCTGCATCGGCAGGCGGGCTCTCAACCACTGCGCCACCAGGGAAGACCCTTACTTTTATATTCTTTCTAACACATCTGTAGTTTCCTAGTCTAATTTTATTTTTTACTTTGTTATTGTTCTTTTTTTTTGGCCGCCCCTCGTGTCTTGTGGGATCTTGGTTCACGAGCCGGGGGTCGGGCTGAAGCTCCTGCAGTGGGAGCTCCGAGTCTGAACCACTGGACTAACAGAGGCCCTCAGACCCCAGGGAACATTCATCGGAGTGAGGTCTCACTGAGGTCACCATCTCAGCACCAAGACCCAGCTCTACCCAACAGCCTACAAACTCCAATGTTGGAAGCCTCAGGCCAAACAACTAGTAAGATAGGAACACAATCCCACTTATAAAAAAAAAAAGAGAGCAAAAAAATATGTCACGGATGAAGGAGCAAGGTAAAAACCTACAAGACCAAATAAATGAAGAGGAAATAGGCAATCTACCTGAAAAAGAATTCAGAGTAATGATAGTAAAGATGATCCAGAATCTCGGAGACAGAATGGAGGTTCAGACTGAGAAAATACAAGAAATATTTAACAAAGATCTAGAAGAACTAAAGAACAAACAGAGATGAACAACACAATAACTGAAATTAAAAATACACTATAAGGAATCAATAACAGAATAACTGAGGCAGAAGAACAAATAAGTGAGCTGGAAGATAAAATGGTGGAAATAACTGCCAGGGAGCAGAATAAAGAAAAAAGAATGAAAAGAACTGAAGACAATCTCAGAGACTCTGGGACAACACTAAGTGCACCAACATTCGAATTATAGGGGTCCCAGGAGAAGAAGAGAAAAAGAAGGGTCTGAGAAAATATCTGAAGAAATTATAGTCGAAAACTTCCCTAACATGGGGAAGGAAATAGTCACCGAAGTCCAGGAAGCACAGAGAGTCCCATACAGGATAAACCCTATGAGAAACACACCAAGACACATATTAATCAAACTAACAAAATTTAAATTCACAGAAAAAATGTTAAAAGCAGCAAGGGAAAAACAAAAAATAACATACAAAGGAATCCCCATAAGGTTAGCAGCTGATTTTTCAGCAGAAACTATGCAGGCCAGAAGGGAGTGGCAGGATATACTTAAGGTGATGAAAGAAAAAAACCTACAACCAAGATTACCCAGCAAGAATCTCATTCAGATTCCACGGAGAAATCAAAAGCTTTTCAGACAAGCAAAAGCTAAGAGAATTCAACACCACCAAACCAGCTTTATAACAAATGCTAAAGAAACATCTCTAGGTGGGAAACACAAGAGAAGAAAAAGACCCACCAAAACAAACCCAAAACAATTAAGAAAATGGCAGTAGGAACATATATATCGATAATAACCTTGAATGTAAATGGATTAAATGTCCCAACCAAAAGACAGACTGGCTGAATGGATACAAAAACAAGACCCATGTATATGCTGTCTACAAGAGACGCACTTCAGACCTAGAGACACATACGGACTGAAAGTGAAGGGATGGAAAAAGATATTCCATGCAAATGGAAATCAAAAGAAAGCTGGAGTAGCAATACTCATATCAGATAAAACAGACTTTAAAATAAAGACTGTTATAAGAGATAAGGAGGGACACTACATAATGATGAAAGGATCAATCCAAGAAGAAGATATAACAATTATAAATGTTGATGCACCCAACACAGGAGCACCTTGATACATAACACAAACGCTAACAACCATGAAAGGAGAAATCGACAGCAATACAATAATATGGGGGCATTAACACCCCACTTAAACCAATGGACAGATCATCCAAACAGAAAATAAAAAAGGAAACACAAACTTTAAATGATACAATAGACCAGACAGATTTAATTGATATTTACAGAACATTCCACCCAAAAGTGGCAGAATACACTTTCTTCTCAAGTGCACATGGAACATTCTCCAGGATAGATCACATCTTGGGTCACAAATCAAGCCTCAGAAAATTTAAGAAAATTGAAATCGTATCAAGCATCTTTTCTGACCACAATGCTATGAGACTGGAAATCAATTACAGGAAAAAAACTGTAAAAAACACAAATACATGGAGGCTAAACAGTACACTACTAACCAAGAGATCACTGAAGAAATCAGAGAATTAAAAAAATACATAGAAACAAATGACAATGAAAACACAACAACCCAAAACCTATGGGACGTGGCAAAAGCAGTTCTAAGAGGGAAGCTTATAGCAATTCAATCTCACCTCAAGAAACAAGAAAAATCTCAAATAAACAATCTAACCCTACACTTAAAACAACAGAGAAAGAAGAACAATGAAAACCCAAAGTCAGTAGAAGGAAAGAAATCAAAAAGATCAGATCAGAAATAAATGAAAAAGAAATGAAGGAAACGAGAGCAAAGATTAACAAAACTAAAAGCTGGTTCTTTGAGAAGATAAACAAAATTGATAAACCCTTAGCCAGACCCATCAAGAAAAAAAGGGAGAGGACGCAAATCATTAAAATTAGAAATGAAAAAGGAGAAATCACAACTGACACTGAAGAAATACAAAGGATTATAAGAGACTACTACAAACAACTATATGCCAATAAAATGGAAAACCACAAAGAAATGGACAAATTCTTGGAAACATACAATTTTCCAAGACTGAACCAGGAAGAATTAGGAAATATAAACAGACCTATCACAAGTAATAAAATCGAAACGGTGATTAAAAATCTTCCAACAAACAAAAGTCCAGGACCAGATGGCCTCACAGGCGAATTCTATCAAACATTTAGAGAAGAGCTAACATTGATCCTTCTCAAACTCTTCCAAAAAATTGCAGAGGGAGAAACACTCCCAAATTCATTCTACGAAGCCACCATCACTCTGATACCAAAACCAGAAAAGGACATCACAAAGAAAGAAAATTATAGACCAATATCACTGATGAACATAGATGCAAAAATCCTGAACAAAATAATAGCAAACAGAATCCAACAACACATTAAAAGGACCAGACACCATGATCAAGTGGGATTTATCCCAGGGATGCAAGGATTCTTCAGTATATGCAAACCAATCAATGTGATACACCACGTTAACAAATTAAGGAGTAAAAACCATATGATCATCTTAACAGATGCAGAAAAAGCTTTTGACAAAATTCAACACCCATTTATGATAAAAACTCTCCAGAAAATGGGCATAGAGGGAAACTACCCCAATATAATAAAGGCCATATATGACAAACCCACAGCAATCATCATACTCAATGGTGAAAAACTGAAAGCATGTCCACTAAGATCAGGAACAAGACAAGGATGTCCACTCTCGCCACTCTTATTCAACATAGTTTTGGAAGTCGTGGCAATCAGAGAAGAAAAAGAAATAAAAGGAATCCAAATTGGAAAAGAAGAAGTAAAACTGTTACTGTTTGCAGATGACATGATACTATACATAGAAAATCGTAAAAATGCTACCAGAAAACTACTAAAACTAACCAATGGATTTGGTAAGGTTGCAGGATACAAAATTAATGCACAGAATCTCTGGCATTCCTATACACCAAGCAACAAAAAATCAGAGAGGTTAAGGAAACAATCCCATTTACCATCGCAACAAAAAGAATAAAATACCTAGGAATAAACCTGCCTAAGGAGGTGGAAGACTTGTACTCAGAAAACTATAAAACATTGATGAAAGAAATCAAAGATGATATAAACAGATGGAGAAATATACCATGTTCTTGGATTGGAAGAATCAATATTGTGAAAATGACTATACTACCCAAAGCAATCTACAGATTCAGTGCAATCCCTTTCAAACTACCAATAGCATTCTTCACAGAATTAGAACAAAAAATTTTACAATTCATATGGAAACACAAAAAACCCCGAATAGCCAAAGCAATCTTGAGAAAGAAAAACGGAGTTGGAGGAATCAGGTTCCCCGACTCAAACTATACCACAAAGCTACAGTAATCAAGACAGTATGGTACTGGCACAAAAACAGAAATATAGATCAATGGTACAGGATAGAATGCCCAGAGATAAACCCGTGCACATATGGTCACCTAATTTATGACAAAGGAGGCAAGAGCATACAATGGAGAAAAGTGAGCCTCTTCCATATGTGGTGCTGGGAAAACTGAACAGCTACATGTGAAAGAATGAAATTAGAACACACCCTAACACCATACACAAAAATAAACTCCAAATGGATTAAAGACCTAAATGAAAGACTAGACACTATAAAATTCTTAGAGGAAAACACAGGAAAAACACTCTTTGACATAAAATACAGCAAGATCTTTTTTGACCCACCTTTCAGAGTAATGGAAACAAAAATAAACAAATGGGACTTAATTAAACTTAAAAGCTTTTGCACAGCAAAGGAAACCATAAACAAGACAAAAAGACAACCCTCAGAATGGGAGAAAATATTTGCAAATGAAACAACACACAAAGGATTAATCTCCAAAGTATACAAACAGCTTATGGAGCTCAATATCAAAAGAACAAACAATCCAATTAAAAAATGGGCAGAAGACCTAAATAGACATTTCTCCAAAGAAGATATACAGATTGCCAACAAACACATCAAAGAATGCTCAACATCATTAATCATTAGAGAAATGCAAATCAGAACTACAATGAGATATCATCTCACACCGGTCAGAATGGCCATCATCAAAAAATCTAGAAACAATAAATTCTGGAGAGGGTGTGGTGAAAAGGGAACCCTCCTGCACTGTTGGTGGGGATGCAAATTGATACAACCACTATGGAAAACAGTATGAAGTTTCCTTAAAAAACTAAAAATAGAACTACCATACGACCCAGCAATCCCACTACTGGGCATATACCCTGAGAAAACCATAATTCAAAAGGAGTCATGTACCACAATGTTCACTGCAGCACTATTTACAATAGCCAGGAAATGGAAGCAACCTAAGTGTCCGTTGACAGATGAATGGAATAAGAAGATGTGGCACATATATACAATGGAATATTAGCCATAAAAAGAAACGAAATTGAGTTATTTGTAGTGAGATGGATGGATCCAGAGTCTGTCATACAGAGTGAAGTAAGTCAGAAAGAGAAAAACTAATACCATATGCTAACGCATATACATGGAATCTAAAAAAAAAAGGTACTGATGAACCTAGTTGCAGGGCAGGAAGAAAGATGTAGACACAGAGAATGGACCTGAGGACACGGGGTGGGAGGGGGAAGCTGGGGCAAAGTGAGAGTAGCATTGACATATATACAGTACCGAATGTAAAATGGTTAGCTAGTGGGAAGCAGCAGCGTAGCACAGGGAGATCAGCTCGGTGCTCTGCAATGACCTAGAGGATTGGGATAGGGAGGATGGGAGGGAGGCTCAAGAGGGAGAGGATATGGGGACATATGTACGCATATGGCTAATTCACTCTGGTGTACAAGAGAAACTAACACAGTATTGTGAAGCAATTATACTCCAATAAAGATCTATTAAAAAAATAAAAAGCTTAAAAAATAAACATTTATAAGAATATTAAGCTAAAACTATAACAATGACATTATAACAACATGGACATGTTTAAATAGTGCTCGCTCAAGCAGGAGAAATGTGAATATGTATGCCTAAAGGCTAAGAACTCAAGAAACTTCAACTCGTGACAGTAAGCTAATTCAAAACAACGTTATATATATACAAGTGGTCTACGGAAATGTTCTAATCTTAATTGGTTTATGTGCTCTTAAAAATTTGATCATTCTAAAACTTTCCTCTATTTGTTTCAAATCTTCTCATATCACTAAGTGAAGTTGTCACGGTAAAAATATCTCAAGAGGTCTTAAGCCTTAAATTTCCAAAACTGAGATAAATGATAAGCATTTTTTTGTCCTTCCTCCAAAAAATGGGGCACTGTTATTTGTTCTTCCATTTTCTCTAGAGTGTCCCTTTCTTTCTGTTTTAGAGATTACAATAAACCCCACAAGATGAATTTATACTCAGAAGCAGGAAAAATGAAAATACTTAGATTACAGTAGTATCTCCTCTTTAGTTTGAATCTTACAAACTTGTAATCTATATGAATTGAGAGGTTTTTTTTCTACTAACAAAAATGTTCAGAAGAAAAACAACAATGTAAGAAAGATTTTAATAAGAATATGAGAAGAATAAAAAAGCAGGAATGAGTTGAAAGCAGTAATTAGTAATTTATTCTCTCCTTCATTAACAATTTTAAGTGATCCTTAAACTGTGTGAATAACACATAGCACCACAACACTAAGTAACTTTACATGGTTGGGTTTATAAAGATAGTGACTAAAACACTATTGAGATAGTGTGCTTGTTCCGAAGATTAAGCTATCACCTGGGAAAGGTGCTGGCCTACAAGGACTAACATAAGAACATGAACTACTGTCCATGCTTTCTCCTTCAACTCTCCAGAAATACTGGTCTTTATTTTTATATTTTTTGACAAGGTGATACAGTCACAAAAATCAAACAGTATAAAAAAGATTATAGTGAAAAGTTTGGCTCTCACCTTCACCCCTGTCCATCATCATTAACTCAGTTCCTTCAACCTTTTCCCCATAAAAATTTTTATTGGTTTCTTGTATATTCTTTCAGAGATTCATTATACACTTCCTTATTAAAATAAAATAGGATACATATACTTCATAAATTGTAATGTTTTTCTTTGTATTATTTATCTCAATTCAACATGACCTAAATAATGCCTGACTACACTCTCTCAATGCCTTCATGCAGTCTTGGGTTCAGTCTTAAAAAAATATTTAGCATATTTTAAATATTTAGCATATTTAAAAAAATATTTAGCAAGGTTTTAAGTGAGCAGTATCTCAAATAAAGCAAGAGAATGGTGAGCAAAGGAGACAGCAATAGCAAGTGGTTAAAAAGCCGCAAACAGGGGGCTGCCTGGTGGCGCAGTGGTTGAGAGTCCGCCTGCCGATGCAGGGGACGCGGGTTCGTGCCCCGGTCCGGGAAGATCCCACATGCCGCGGAGCGGCTAGGCCTGTGAGCCATGGCCACTGAGCCTGCGCGTCCGGAGCCTGTGCCCCGCAACGGGAGAGGCCACAACAGTGAGAGGCCCGCGTACCGCAAAAAAAAAAAAAAAAAAAAAAAGCCGCAAACAACACATATAATTAATCCATAATCCCATCAGCAACACCAAGACAAAAGAACTAGTTTTTTAAAGTTCCTAGCACAGTACCGATTACACATCATATACACTGCATTAAATATCTGTTCAATGAATCAATCAATGAATCTTCTTCAAGGCTATCTTTGCAAGTTTGGGGATAGGCGTGTGAATAGGTAGGTAGAAATTAACAACAGGTGAGTCAAGAAATTTTTTACAAAGCTGCCTTTCAAATGCTTAGAAGTTGCTATGATTATTTTGGAAAAGGTAATCCAATGGTATGATTTTGATGCCTGTGAATCTATAAGAAAATTCACTGAAAGAAAGTATCAGTCCAAAATTTCTTCAGACACAGGCCACTTGACAAACATCCTTCCAAATGATAATATAAGCCCAAATTATAATTAGATATTTATAATTATAATTAGATATTTATATAATTGCAAATTATAATTAGATTTTAGACAGGAGAGATTTAATACTTATGCTTACCATAGCGTATTGGCTTAGCTACTTCAAATTCAGGCTTACGCAGAGCCGTATTTTTATTGTATATATCATTTTACTGTACATTGCAGTCCCTTTTACAAAATTTACAGCATATTCAGTCTTTCTTTGATAAAAGAATTCCCTTTAAACTAGACTTTCTGACATAATCGTACACAATATTGATTCACTCCAAGACTTAAAAAAATATTTAGCATATTACTAGTATACTCAAAATTAACCTATTAGCAAGGATACAGGTATATTTGGTATAAAATAAAACCTCTGGACTCAAGCACTTATTTTTTATTATGGGCTGAAAATAAAAATAGAGTGATTAAGCAACAAATAAGTGGTCACAGAAATGTAGCAATAAGGATAGTGTATTTGTAGTTGGAATGATCAGGAGACACAGTAAGGAGGCAGTTTTTAAGGTGAAGCAAGAAAGGCTAGTCTCAAGGAACAGAAGATGGGGTAGGGCCTTCAGCCAGGAGAATAGTGGAGAGTCAACACAGGAGCTTGGTACGTTAAAATATCTAAGGCAGGGAATGGCAAACTACAGTCCATGGGCCAAATCCAGTCCACTGCTTGTTTTTATAAGGCTTGTGGGCTACCAATGGTTTTCACATTTTTAAATGGCTGAAAGAAACAAATCAAAAGAACTTTATGACACATAAAAATTATAAAATTCATATAATAAAGTTTTACAGGCACACAGCCATGCCATGCCCATTCATTTACCTGTTGTCTATCTATGACTGCTTTCACACTACAAGGCAGAGTTGAGTAGTTGCAACAGAAACCATGTGAATCACAAAGCCTAAAATATTTACTATCTGGCCCTTCAGAGAAAAAGTTTGCCAACCTCTTCTCTTAGGAAGGCCTATGTGGCTGAAGCACTGTGAGTGAGGGGCTGCGTGGAGAAAGAAACTAGAGAGGTAAAGAGGGGCATGCAAGCCATGAAAAAGATTTGGGTCTATATTCTAAGAGGAATGGGGAAGCCATTAGAGAATTTTAAGTAGGAAAGTGACAATCAGATATGCATTTTGAAAAGCTCATTCTGGTTGTCACAATGGTAACCCGTGTCAGGAGATAAGTAAGGAGGCTAATGTAGTAAGTAGTTCAAGCAAAGTATGAACACAGCTTAGACTATGGGGCTGGAAAAATAAAGAGGCTGGGCAAGATTACTTCTGAGATTCCCTTCCAGCTCTAAAATTTTAAGAATCACAGGAGTTTACAAGTCTGATTTTGCAACTTTCCAGGGTATTTCCAATTATCAAAAACAGTTCTCAAAACTGTTATGCTATGAACAGCTTTCTAATAGGTAGTAAGAAATATGCCAACAGAGCATTATGTATCTAAAAAGTTTGGAAATTACTGCAGGATAAATGATCACCACCACCATTAGAATGCTTTCTAAAATACAGTTTGTATTTTTTATAAGTTGGAAAGCACTACTTTTATGAAATTTACAATTAAAGAATTTACAGATAATACAATATAAATTAACACAGTGGGGAATAAACACAAATACTGCTCAAGTACATTTTCAGTGTACTTTCTTTCCTATAATGTAGTAATGACAAAACAAAGAACATACCTGCTACATTCTAACAATGTAACTTTAAGGCGGCCTTCAGTAAGTGCCCATTGTTGTATATGGATATGCTCTTCATCATCTTCTTCGAATCCTTGCAAGGTTTGGAATGGGAAAAACGGCTTAAACCTGACAAAAGTAAAGATAAGTCTAAATTTCTGAATAATAAACACCACACTTTAAAGTGTAATAACAAAACCTACCTGTAGGAAAACAACACAAAACAAACATCTAATGCTGCATGTGCCCTATAAAACCAGAGCTTACCACACTCCCCCATAACTGGCAGCAAACAGTGCCTTCTTGGTGGGACCCAGACTTCCTGTTTTTTTGGCATGCCCTCATTGACAAGGCAGGACACCCAGAACAAAGGAAAAGAAAATCTAGAAGCCACCAGTGGGCCCTGAAACTTGGGTGGGACAGGAGAGAGGTTCTTTCTGGACCAGATGGGAAAAGTGTTCCTACTGTAAAAGATCAAAATTCAGAATGCAATCTTCCATGGAAACAATAAAATTGGATAGCGATTAGTACTAGATAATGATAAATAATAATAACAACAACAACAATTAACAGCAGCAAAGGTATTTATCAGAGATGTTTACTATCTGCCAGGCAGTGTGCTAAGAGCTTTACATGCTTTATATCTTATTCAATGCTCAAAATCCTGAGTGGGCAATATGATTAGCTTCCCACTCCAGATGAAAGGAGTGAGGGTTAGAAAGGTTAAAGAATTTGTTCAACATTACACAGTGAGTGGCATAACCAGAATTCAAGCTAGTTTGACTAGTTGACTACGTAACACTTCAGATACCTATGAATTATTCAGGTCTTTATGTGCTCATTGTTAATACTCTTGGGTTTTATGTAGAAGCTTGTGGTGAGTTATAAACTATAAGCTTTAAAAACTTTAATTTGAAACATAATTCATACTCCTCCATTAAAGTAAAGGACAAAGAAAATGAGAAAATTGGGCTTGAGGGCCTATAGTTTTCAACTAACCCTACACGCTGTCACTAGACATGACATTTGTCTGCTCAAAAGCTTTAATGCCTTCTCACTAACCACACACAGTATAAAAGATAGTCAAAAGTTCTTGGTTTCATATTCAAGGTCTACCACAATTAATCTTTCCAATGGTATTTTTCCTTATTAGAAACCTTCCAATCTAGGAAGTGTAGTCACCTCATGTACCCAGAAGATGCCATGCATATTCCTGCTTTCAAGCCTTTTGTACCAACTGGAGGTTTTCCCTATTCCTCAAAGCCTACCCAAACCCTAAACACTTTCTATAATCAGCTTTAGGTCCTACATCACAGCAGACCACACGCACTGTTTTCACTCTTCTTTACCTTGCAGTCATTTAAACTGCTGGGCACTTATGCCTTGAAATCTCAAATGTGACCTGGTTTCACAATTATCTTTACCCCTCACACACACTATTGGGACTGAAGTATGTATTGATCTGATTTATAAAAATCCAACATAAAAAAATGAAACAAACATTTAGAAAATATGAATAGCCCACAACAATTTATACTGAAAGATAGTGATAGAGAGGGAGAAATACTATTTTACAGTTTCCCAATGAACAGGATTAAAGAAAAAATTCTTAGGGAAAGATAAGGAGGTATACAGACAATGCTCAGTGCTTTTCTCTTGCTTCTGAAAACAGATGGAAAACAGAAAGCCCCTTTAGTTTCCTAATTTCCATTGAAATCATTTGATTCAGACAGACTGGCACCAAATTTTTGAGAGAAAAAAAAGAAACTACATTTATCATGTTAATACGATGTTGTAGCTGAGTGTTTTTAATAAACAAGCCTTATGGCTCCTGAAGAACATATAACTGTCACTCTATTAAAAAAAAATCACAAAAAGCACTACATACACTAGCAACCTTGAATATAATAATCCAAGTTTGCTAA